>NW_016909275.1:737036-744942 GCF_001483705.2 Eufriesea mexicana | reverse complement strand
AAAAAAAAAAAAAAAAAAAAAAAAAAAATAATGGAAGGAAAAATAGGAGCAAAAAAAGAAAGGGAAGGAATAAAAAGAGAGCAGGAAAACGCGAGGTAAAATAGAAAAAAAATAAAGCAAGAGAGGGCGGGGTAGGGGTTGGAAAAATGGACAGCTCGGGGCTGCGAGTGTTTTATATCTCGTCACCGATCGAGCGATCGCTCCCGAGCCACGATTAATTAACATTCGACGATTTACGAATTCGTTGATTATTTTTGCCATGCCTGGCCTAATTATCGCGATACTCGGAAAAATTGGCCGAATTTACGAGTCATCGTGCAGGCTGATTAAACGGTCGTTAATTAACGAAGAAACGCATGATCGTTTTCCTGGTTCTCTTTGCAAGAGATGCAATGTTCTCCGTGGCCTATCAATTGTCGACCGCGTGTGCAGGGTAAACAGGGCGCCGAAAAAGGACGCAAGCGAGGGTTGAAACGTCGCCAGGGGGCCCGTTACCGTGAACCCGCCCTCTGGTACCGCGCTCCTTTCTCGCGGCTCGGGGTTTAAGGGTGGCTCATCGACGCGCAGGGTTGTCTTTTATTTCGGACCGTGCCGATGTAGGTTCTTTTTCAGACGTAAATAAAAGCGGAGAATAGCGCGTGATATTTTAACGCGATATATCTGCGATTTATCACTGCGATCCCGAGATATCGCCATTTAAAGTTCCGAAAAATCCATTCTTTCGGCATCCGGTTAAATTGCAGAATCTTTTTCCCAGACGTGGGATTTAGTTTTATTTATTTTTTCCCGGCAAATACATAAATCGTACATTTTGCAACCCGGTAAACGGATAAGCTGGAATTTTTTCAAATCGTCAAATACGGGCTTTCTCGTACCATTGGTATGCGGTATGCTATGCGAAATGGTAGGACAGAAGTGATAAGATGTAATTAGGCTTGTAATAGTGTTAAACGCTGGAGTACATTCCGTACGATGGTGCTAAAGCAGTTATGGTTATTGCATGAACGTGTATGCGAGATATTTTTAAGAGGAATTAATTAGGGTTGGTGTGTTCTAATCGCCAGTTCCAGTCAGAGATCGAGGCATAGTAATTGCTTTATGCACGCAGAAATTGCATTTATGCGAGACATATAGGCTGTCTAGTGCCTTGACTCTGCACACTGAATAGAGGTAGACGTGTCGTAAATTCGCAAACACGCAATCAGTAGGCACAGATAGCACGGTAACGTTGTACATAATACACCAAACTAGATCAAAAGTTTGAAAAAAGAAGATATTTCATCAAAGAATTTATCCACTATTCAAAATTTTATAAAATAATCGTGCTATATTTTGATTTATTTAAATACTTTTTCTTCGGCTCTTTCCTGTCTTATTTTCCCTATTTCTTCTATTTATATTGTTTTTTAAATTTTACCTATAGTCTAGAAAATTATTTACTCCCAACTTACTTATATTCTTTGTAGGCATAGATTGCACGGTAACCAAATTAGATAAAAAGTTTGAAAAAAGAAGATATTTGATCAAAGAATTTATCTACTATTCAAAATTTTATAGAATAATCGTGTTATATTTTTATTAATTTAAATATTTTCTCTTGGGCCTTATTTTCTCCATTTCTTCTATTTATATTTCACGTATATCTTTATTAAATGCATACCTTGCTTTCTAAATTTTACTTTTATATCTATAATCTAGAAAATTATTTACTCCAAATTTACTTATATTCTTTATATTTCTCCCTCAATTTTCAAATTTTATATTTGTTCTAAAGTCGAAGAAATTATTTATTTACATTCCTTATATTTCTCCCCCAATTTTCGAATTTTACATTTGCTCTAAAGTCAAGGAAATTATTTATTTATATATTCTTCGTATTTCTACCCTATTTTTCGAATCTTATATTTTATCTAAAATCAAGGGAAATCTTTTTGATATTTGTGATTTTATCAGAAAGTTATTTTATTTCTCTGTATTCTATGTATTCTTCGGACTATTGTTTATGTCCACAGAATACGAATTATCGAGTTTATGAGAAAATAAGAATATTATAATCGGCCATTAATTTACGCGTGTTTATAAGATTTATGTATAATTCGGATATTTATGAACAATAGTATATATTTTACGTCGATAACATCGAAGCATACGAGTACAGCGAGACTGCTATTCCTGACGTGACGTAATCAAGACATCAGACAGAAGACTTAACAATAAAGCCACGTCGAGACTGTGAGTTACGTAAGACTGAGCATCCTGACTGGAATTCATCGAATGCCAAAGACCAAGTACCGATGATGTAACTATGGCTGCCCAAAGGTGCAGAAACGAACTGATTTTTAGGAACATCCCAGAATTTGCAACATCATTTATACGATATTAGAAATGAAAAATTCTCAGCATAATGCGTTTATATGTCAGACTTCACGAGATAAACATCTCGATACGAGCAGATTCAATTTTTATAAGTTATAAGTATAAGCTTCTCTGTAGCCAGCTTTCAAACAATAACAATTATCCTCTCTTATCATCCTGCTTACCTTTAAAACATCTGTATACTTGTGAAATACCATATATAATTATGATTAATTAATATCTTCGCAAACTTCAGTGTAAGTATAACTTAAAATGGAAAAGTGAAAGTGTACGAAGTATTATATCCTATATGAAATATTTGAGGGACGATTATAAGAAACTCTGCAAGCCTACGGGATCATGAGAATAGACAAATTTAAAGTTGCTAATAATTATTTAAATATTGAGAATTACTTAAACTAATTTTCCAAACTTCTCTGAATACTTTCCAATAATTATCTTACATGAAACTTCCTATTAAAAATAACAATAAAAGCAATAATAAAACTTAAAAATTGTCAATAACTATTAAAATACTGAGAACAAGCACTGGATAATACTATGATGCATCTTTTTCAAAACACACCTGTCCAAAAAGTCTCTCAAAGTTACCCAATAATCACCTCACAAGAAGTCTACAATTAAAAACAATAAAATTCAAAATAACCAAAAATTAATTAATAAATAATAAACACCCAACTCGAACCTCACTCGATCACAACCCCTTCACAAGAACCTTCCCCTTTCACCACAACCCTAAAATCTGAAGCAACAAATGATCCTCAAAATCTTACGATAACATACATTATTTACACGTGAATTCAGTTTTCCAAATTTAAACGCAAATTTAACCGAAATCGTGCCAATAAATTAAAAAAGAAAATCGCAAGAAAGCATCCTCGGAGCCCGCACCCGAGGCACCCCGTAGCCACGTCTACCCCTACGTAACCAAACAACGAACAAGCATCGTCGAACTCCACATGCCGCGATACCGCAACGAATAACACAAAGTTACGTGTAGGAAGCAGCAGCAACGCGCGGAGTTAACATAATCATCCTGCCCGAAGCACGTCGGGCGCAAGAGCGGCGAACACCAATTTCCGAAATATTTCAAATTCCAGTGACAGCTGGCCGAACGTACACGCGCCTGGATCGCTCGCTGCGGCGCACGCGCGCTCCGCCAATTCTCCCTATATAGTGTATTGTTTGCGCACATTGTCGTGTACGTGTTACTTCGCGAGGAAAGGTGGATACGATCCCGCGTTCATCCCATTTGATGCCGCTGCGTCCGTGACGCGGAAGCTAATTAACGGCTCATCGACCAGCCGAACTTTATGCGTCTAAATGCAACGGATTAATTCGTGTACGGGCAACGCCGACCGTGTGCGAGACTTACAAACACTTGTTCGGTTCACACTGCCACGGTGTTTCTTTCCATGGAGTTTTCCCGTGGCTTCAACCTGGCTGATATCGATCTTGGAATATTTTTCGTACTTTTTTTTTTTTTTTTCGGACCGTGGGAAATTTATTTTGGATAAAACGTGAGGGTTGTATATTGGTTGTAGAATTTTCTTCGTTTTCTCATTTTTTTCTTTTTTTTTTTTGGTTTTATATAGGTTTTGGAATTATTCTAGATTGATGGAACGTTGTATAATACAGGGTGACCGAAAACTGATTGAATGATATAAAAGAAACATAATTTCTACAAACACATAATTTTCTTAGATTTCTTAATTTTTTATTATTTTATTTGGAGATATAATCGATAGATTTTTTCCTTTTATGAATTTTCGAGGAAAACTCTATAATTCACAGAAAAAGAAAGTAAAAGAGATTGGAAATGAAGAAATTGTGATTTTTTCAAACTCTTCAATTTTTCAGTGGCTACCCTGTATTATCTAGGTATATAATGTTACATGGAGTATCAGAAAATTTATTTTAAATAATATATAGAGGATCTATGGGGGTTTTTAACCATTCGATTGTTGATTTGATTATGTTTTATGCATTGGTTATAAAATTATTTTTATTCTATTTCTTGGCTACATATGAGTTTTGGGATAATAATATGAAATAATAAAAAATACGAATAGAGAAATACTAGTTAATAGTTGTTATTTACAGGCTTTTGCAGTGGTTCAACGACAGTCTAATAGAATGAAACAGTATACTCGTAATAGCGACAAGAACGAAAAAAAAAAAAAAAAATAGTTGAGAAATATGAAAATATAGGTACATGTAACGCACAACTCATACGACGAGGTTATAGAAGGTTAATATCTCACAATGATATACCTTAAAACATAAAACACAACAGGTACAGGTGCAACGCGATGCTCGTGCAATGCGATTTCGTAAAAAATTGCTGTAGCATTTGATATATTTCAAAGTGCAACTGTAAAACGAAGTAAAAAAGATTTTTATGGTTATGTGGGGAAAAAGAGATTTGGTTGTCCATTCATACCTAATACATTGCGTTATGGGACTCGTATGACGTGGAACGTATTTTCTGCATTATAATGGCACCCATAAGCCAATATTCCAAATATACGATGTTAGAAAATAAGAACCTAAGTGTTTTAAAAGCATTACAATATCCACTGAAACACTAAAAAAATACTGCATCAAAGTAGAATCTAATATCGAAGATACAATGACAAAACAAATTTGTTATCCTACATTTAATCGTATTTAATTGATAAATTAATTTAAATTCGTGTATAAACAAAAATTATATAAAATTATGTAACAGCATTATTATGCTACATTTACTCATGCTATAATATAGAGTTACATGTAATAAGTTTATATAAAATAACAAATATTATTTCATTTTGGATAATGATAATTAAGTAATATTGTGTAATAATCTTCTATGAAACTTATATTGTTCTTACATTACCAAATAGAATAATATTTGCTACTTTATATAAATTTATTACGTATAACTCTGTCTGTAAGAGTAAAATTCATATTAATTAACCAATTTTTGCCTAATATATTTAATTTGTAAGAGTAAAATTCACATTAATTAGCCAATTTCTGCTAATAGTATATGATAAAATTGTTTTTATTTTGGACAATGTATAGTAATACTATGTAATAATTTTTCCATGAAAATTATATAGTTCTTACATTATTATCATATACTAATAGGCAAAAATTGAATAATTAACGTGAATTTCACTTTTACAGATACCTTTGTTTCATAATGGCGACAAAATATTGAACTGGATGACACGTGTCATTTATTTTATTTCTCTGTTCTCACTCATGGATAATATAACTCGCGTGCTTGTATAATGACCTGCTAGATGCTGTCAAATATATATGTAAACACACGTATCTTTACCTAAGAGCACTGGTTCCTCGCTCATCGACAACACGAACATAGAGAATTAACACTTACACTACACAACACATGATGCAAAAAGAAAAGAAATAATCGACAAAAATAATGTATTATCGCAAGTTTTCCACTGTATGTACACGTAGCTTTACGAAAGTCACCGAGGGTTCGAAGGCCAGGTCAGTCGATAAAACCCTGGACCCTTAGCCAGGTCAGGCCCTTATCACGACCATATTTGATCATGTTGGGAAAGGCGTTGGAAAATGCGTGCATGGTGTGCATGGTGGGAAGAAGAATACAAAAGGACAAGGACGTACTGAGTTGTAATAAGAGAGTTGTGGATTAGAGAGTTGCTAAGTCGTTTGAGAGTTGTCAAAGTTGTTGCTGCTAGTAGTTGTAATAGGAGAGTTGCTGCAGAAGTGTTGGTTGAGCGTTGTGATAAATTGTAATAACTCGTATCTCTATCGTTACTCATACTCATACATACAACTCATACTCTATCACTGTTAATTTATTATTAAATAAATAAATACCATCAACCAATCCCTAAACAATTAAATTAAAATCGATTTAAACATCAAGCTCGAATCATTCTCTACCTCATCGAGTACACCAATTTCAACCCCCAAACCCTCTAACTCCCTCCTCAACCCCATGTAACATCTTCCAGACGGGTCCACCTCGAAGGGTGCCACCCCTCGAAAGGCAACTGCGGCTGCCACCGGAAGTCAGTCGGGGTATTTAATTTTCTCCCGATTATTAACTCAATCCCTGGCCGCGAGATGAATCGATCAGGCGCGATTATAGGCTCGCGAGCAGCGTGTACACGGATAACCCTAACGATTCCGGAATTTTGAATATTTCACGGGGGGAACGCAATCACCGGCCTGTCTGACAGAGGAAATGTTTAACGACAATGGTATACACAAAACTGAAATTAATTAGCTGCAGACTTTCCGAACGCGAGTTTCGCCTCTCGATGAAGTGGCCTGGCCTCGCGAAATCGTTCGCGTGTGCACGAGCCTGTCGTGAATAACGCAACAGCTACGTACGGACCTGTGGTCCGCGTAATCGCGGCGACGTGGCCGCAAAACTTCGCCCCTGCTCTCCAACCCCTTCTGCGAGGCCTCTTTCACCCTCCATTGCCGTCTCTCTTTCCTTCCGCGAGTTTGCCTCGTGGCTTCCCTTGTCCGAGCGAAACTTCGCCCCAGCGTCCCCTGAATTACAGTCGACTTTAGTCTCTGTGACTCCTCCTCTCGCCTTCTTCTCGCTCTGTCTCGTCGCTGGCTGGTGACTGGGTCAAGTCTAGAGGGCCTGCGGCTTTTACCAGCGGAAATATCCAGGAAACGAGAGGGCAGGAGCTACCACCTCTGGCTTGATTGGGTGTTTTCGATTCGAGGTCAAGGAGTGGCAGATGGCTTCCTTTTGTTCAGTCTGTTTGAGTTTTCGGGCTGAGCAAGTGAGGTATACTCTGGTTCGCTGTGTTGGGGAGAGTGGGTTAGGTTTATATGGGATAAGGGTAGTGGGAGGTTGGAAGCTGTCAATTGGTAGGACTGATCACGTGCATATAATACAAAGACGAAGGTGACTCACGCGAATGTGACAGTGGAATAGGTACGGTTTTGAGAGATTGCAAAGAGTGTTTTGGACATGGTTGTAAAGGAACATAGGAGGCATAGCTCAGGCTAATACCCGTGACTGCGTATGGAAGGTCAAAAGTGACAGCGTGTAAGAGGTTCGAGTAGTATCGAGTTTCCTGTCATAATTATGAGATAAAGTTTAGGTATATTCTGGTAGGTTAAAATTTAGAATCAAAGGGAACGAATGTGTAAGAGTATAGGGTGTCAGAAGTGCGTGGAAGACAACTGTCATTGAGAGAGAGATCTGGCATCGAGTTTCCTGTCATAATTGTGACAGAGCAAGTTTAGGTATATTCTGGTAGCTTAAGATTTAGAATGAAAGGGAACAAATGTGTAAAGGTATATAGGGTGTGAGAGAAGTACAGTGGAAGTGGAAGGCAGTTGTCGTTGAGAGAGAGATTTGACAGTCCAGTGAGGGACCAAAAATGTCTTGAGAGAGAGAGTTTATGTGAACGAGTATCATTTCTGAATCGAAACGAAGCTGTCATTGTTACCAAAGAACCCTCTACTCTTTCTCAAACCTTTAAGCTATCATCTACGAGGGATTTAATCAAGATAATCC
>NW_016909275.1:710662-735550 GCF_001483705.2 Eufriesea mexicana | reverse complement strand
GACAAAATTACCCAACTTACATCAGTTTAGGTAATTTCTACCAAGGTATCAGCCACTAATAAGAGTTAGAAAATGTGAGAGGATCGGATCTTGACATCGAACCGAGCAACACGCTGTCATTTCTCTCCTCGTCTGATATTTCCATGACATATTTAGTGTCAATACTCTATGTCATCATCTATATAACTGAGATACACGATAAGTACCTCGTAATAAAGAAAATCAAATATTGGAAATTAAATTTTTCCAAGCTTCTGTCAAACCTTCTCAAAGTCACGAAAGGTTTTACTCAGGGACAATTGATCAGCAATCAGGAAATTTCCATTACATGACAAAATTACCCAACTTACATCAGTTTAGGTAATTTCTACCAAGGTATCAGCCACTAATAAGAGTTAGAAAATGTGAGAGGATCGGATCTTGACATCGAACCGAGCAACACGCTATCATTTCTCTCCTCGTCTGATATTTCCATGACATATTTAGTGTCAATACTCTATGTCATCATCTATGTAACTGAGATACACGATAAGTACCTCGTAATAAAGAAAATCAAATATTGGAAATTAAATTTTTCCAAGCTCCTGTCAAACCTTCTCAAAGTCACAAAAGGCTTTACTCAGGGATAATTGATCAGCAATCAGGAAACTTCCATTCCACGACAAAATTACCCAACTTATATTAGTCTATAACAGACTAAATATAACAGACTAATAGGGTACCAAGGTAATTTCTAAACAAATTTCATCGACGGAAACGAAGAGAAATGTCTGAAAGAAGGATTGTCAAACAGTCCTATCCAGCTCTTCGGCTCCTAAGCGCATTTCTTTTCTGGAAATCTAATATCTAACAGGAGGTTGAGGGAAAGGATAAGCAGAAACGACGTCGGCAATAGCGTCGGGACGTAAGGAGAACCGTGGAAATTGGTCGTTCACGAGCAACGTCGTATTTAAATTCGTTTCTTCCGGTCCCTTCTTTTCCGCGGACGGAAATACTAGCGAGCTCAGGATCTTTCGACAAGTTCCAGCGGGTTTAAGCGGCCGCTTTATGCGATTGCGGAGACGCGGAACGAAAGGCAAGAAATAAATACATAGACAGTTATTGCTCGGCGAGGTATGCCGCGTATTGTCTCGCTCCTCTTCAACCGGAAACCGTTTTTATTCCAACCTCCGACCGTCTCGAGATCGCGTTTAAGGGCGTTTATTAGCCCCGGTTCGGTTTCTCCTTCGCTCTTTTTCCCGGTTTCCAGCCATTTTGAATGCGGCCTGTAACCTTCTCTTGTGCTTCGAGACTTCATCTTCTTTTTCAGGGGTTACAGTCGCGCGCGTGCAAGATTCCGCGTTTTATTTCAGACCTCGTCCCGTGTTATATGTGCGTGTGTACGTTTCTTTATGGAACTGTTTTATGACTTTTCGCGAAATTTATGCCACGAATATTTTCTTTTCATATTTCAATAGTTTTATATATATACTTCTTTCTGATATTTAGGGTAGGTACAAAATGACAGATAAATTTCTTGAAACATATTACACGAATATTTCGTGTTAATATTTTATAAATTTAATTCATTAAAAATTTTTTATTTTATAATATTTATTACATAGAATTTTTATTCTACTTTATTTCGGATTTTCAGAGTTCCTAGAGTAATTTCAACGCGGCATGTTACAATATTAATTTAAACTATAGAGGAAGAAAATATCTATTAATGAAAATATCTATGAAATTAACCCTTTGCACTCGAAGACTTTCTGGCTAAGGTAGAATAGGAGTTTAAAGATTTTCTGCTATAAAGCTGGCGATATTTTTTGAGCAGTAAATAAGAAATCGTGTAATAATTAACGCGTAGAATAGTTACATTATCTAAAGTTTGACATATTAATTAATATCGATCTTCGAAATTTTATCTGATGGCGACTGAAGGGCGCTTCTCGAGTGCAGAAGATTAAATGACTGACACATGTTTTGTATCCGCTATAGTAAAGTTACATGCTAAGAATAAACTCTGCACCCTAGAGATGTGGGGGTGATTCTTTCCCCTCCATTTTGCTTTTATCACAGAGTGTCTTTTGTCTCCAATTTTTCTAAAGACGACTCTGACCTGTGTGGTTCGAATCGATCAGTTTAGTTCTATTTGTGCTATCGTTAAATAAATAAACAAAATATATGCTTCCACTAATTTCGTGGATACGTTCTTTTCAATATAACAGAGACTCTCAACAGTGCCTGTGTTATCATTTCCTCGCACTCATTTTCCGCATAAAAATTCTAAATATGTAGAAAAAGAAGTAAAACAGTTATTAATCTGATTCTACTGTATATTAATACTAAACGAATACATTACACAGGTATATGTGTGCAAAATTTCCATATATTATCTACATGGACCCAAGCCTCAACTATCACACGAAACTGCACAAATTACCCACAACGATAAACCACAACACGACACGCAATTTTCTTGACCACGAAGAACGAGCAAAAACCCCTAATCGATCGCGTTATTAATACTCAACACCGTGCGATGCGTCCTGTCTCAGCCTTCTTTGAAGGTTCCTCACTGACCTAGCGCAACGCAGGGTTCCCCTTCGACTTTTCTTGCAGCCCTTTGTGCATGCATTCCCTCCGCCTTGCCCGGTGATCGATCGATCGTGAAATATTCCCCAGTCGGCACGTTCCGGCGGAAAATTTCTATAATCCGACTGCGAAGGGTTGCCTCTGACCTCCTTCACCCTGTCCGAAACCCTCGTCGTCACGGCGACGCGTTGCCAGAGTTCGAAACAGTCGCTCCGCGTAGAGAGGAAGAACCTCGTCGCGGAAGGGATTTATGCGAGCACGCGTGTAACGGGCGATTAGAAAATTTACGCGTCGAATTAGACGCTATTCAGTGGAAGAGACACGCCTTTCTTCTGGCGGTGGCTGATACCAGCAGCGTCGAAGTGCGCCGCGAAGATAGCGGCGAATGGGGTTCGCTCGCAGGCAAGGGTATATTTTTGCATGATCGTCGGAACGAGTGGAGGATGAGTGGGTGCAGCGACGAGGAGAAATCTGTCGACGTTATAGGGATGAATAATGGCCGACGATACGTTGGCGATCGACAGGGTTTGGGCCTTTATAGGGGTTAGTCGAGGACCGAGTCGAAGAGGAATCGGACGAGTCGCGAGGCTGTTGAAGCTAATCGATTTCTAGGCGCTCTCGCGGGCTTGTTTTTTGCTAACTGTGATTAACGGACTGTAAATGGAACTTTTACTCCCGAGGATTTATAGCCGAAGTTACGTTTCCTGTTCCCGGTGATTTCATTTGAGTGTAACTCGCGGGATTTATGAGCTGCGGACTACATCACGCGGAAGCATTACTATTGGCTTAGCACCTTGCAGCTTTTATGTACCGATGATGGCAATGATTCGTTGACTGACACGAGTGACGCTGATATAGCCTGCATGACCTCAGGTAAACTTTGAATAAGTTTCAGAGCGAGAAAACTGACCCTAATCACTGACGATAGACCGCGATGGTTCCTGAGTGACCTTCGAATGACATTGACTGTCGGTAAGATGATCCTGACCTGGCCTAAGTAATCTTCGAATGACATTGATTGTCAGTGAGGTGATCTTGACCTTACTTAAGTAATCTTCGAATGACATTGACCTAATTTCAACGCGGCATGTTACAATATTAATTTAAACTATAGAGGAAGAAAATATCTATTAATGAAAATATCTATGAAATTAACCCTTTGCACTCGAAGACTTTCTGGCTAAGGTAGAATAGGAGTTTAAAGATTTTCTGCTATAAAGCTGGCGATATTTTTTGAGCAGTAAATAAGAAATCGTGTAATAATTAACGCGTAGAATAGTTACATTATCTAAAGTTTGACATATTAATTAATATCGATCTTCGAAATTTTATCTGATGGCGACTGAAGGGCGCTTCTCGAGTGCAGAAGATTAAATGACTGACACATGTTTTGTATCCGCTATAGTAAAGTTACATGCTAAGAATAAACTCTGCACCCTAGAGATGTGGGGGTGATTCTTTCCCCTCCATTTTGCTTTTATCACAGAGTGTCTTTTGTCTCCAATTTTTCTAAAGACGACTCTGACCTGTGTGGTTCGAATCGATCAGTTTAGTTCTATTTGTGCTATCGTTAAATAAATAAACAAAATATATGCTTCCACTAATTTCGTGGATACGTTCTTTTCAATATAACAGAGACTCTCAACAGTGCCTGTGTTATCATTTCCTCGCACTCATTTTCCGCATAAAAATTCTAAATATGTAGAAAAAGAAGTAAAACAGTTATTAATCTGATTCTACTGTATATTAATACTAAACGAATACATTACACAGGTATATGTGTGCAAAATTTCCATATATTATCTACATGGACCCAAGCCTCAACTATCACACGAAACTGCACAAATTACCCACAACGATAAACCACAACACGACACGCAATTTTCTTGACCACGAAGAACGAGCAAAAACCCCTAATCGATCGCGTTATTAATACTCAACACCGTGCGATGCGTCCTGTCTCAGCCTTCTTTGAAGGTTCCTCACTGACCTAGCGCAACGCAGGGTTCCCCTTCGACTTTTCTTGCAGCCCTTTGTGCATGCATTCCCTCCGCCTTGCCCGGTGATCGATCGATCGTGAAATATTCCCCAGTCGGCACGTTCCGGCGGAAAATTTCTATAATCCGACTGCGAAGGGTTGCCTCTGACCTCCTTCACCCTGTCCGAAACCCTCGTCGTCACGGCGACGCGTTGCCAGAGTTCGAAACAGTCGCTCCGCGTAGAGAGGAAGAACCTCGTCGCGGAAGGGATTTATGCGAGCACGCGTGTAACGGGCGATTAGAAAATTTACGCGTCGAATTAGACGCTATTCAGTGGAAGAGACACGCCTTTCTTCTGGCGGTGGCTGATACCAGCAGCGTCGAAGTGCGCCGCGAAGATAGCGGCGAATGGGGTTCGCTCGCAGGCAAGGGTATATTTTTGCATGATCGTCGGAACGAGTGGAGGATGAGTGGGTGCAGCGACGAGGAGAAATCTGTCGACGTTATAGGGATGAATAATGGCCGACGATACGTTGGCGATCGACAGGGTTTGGGCCTTTATAGGGGTTAGTCGAGGACCGAGTCGAAGAGGAATCGGACGAGTCGCGAGGCTGTTGAAGCTAATCGATTTCTAGGCGCTCTCGCGGGCTTGTTTTTTGCTAACTGTGATTAACGGACTGTAAATGGAACTTTTACTCCCGAGGATTTATAGCCGAAGTTACGTTTCCTGTTCCCGGTGATTTCATTTGAGTGTAACTCGCGGGATTTATGAGCTGCGGACTACATCACGCGGAAGCATTACTATTGGCTTAGCACCTTGCAGCTTTTATGTACCGATGATGGCAATGATTCGTTGACTGACACGAGTGACGCTGATATAGCCTGCATGACCTCAGGTAAACTTTGAATAAGTTTCAGAGCGAGAAAACTGACCCTAATCACTGACGATAGACCGCGATGGTTTCTGAGTGACCTTCGAATGACATTGACTGTCGGTGAGATGATCCTGACCTGGCCTAAGTAATCTTCGAATGACATTGAGTGTCAGTGAGGTGATCCTGACCTTACTTAAGTAATCTTCGAATGACATTGACTATCAGTGTGATGATCCTGACCTGATCTAAGTCACCTACGAAAGACATTGAGTGTCAATGAGGTGATCCTAACCTTACTTAAGTAATCTTCGAAAGACATTGACTGTCAGTGAGGTGATCCTGACCTGACCTAAGTCACCTTCGAACGATATTGACTGTCAGTAGTAAGGTAATCCTGATCTGACCTAAGTGAGCTTTGAATGGCCTTAAATCCCCAAAATTCGACTTCCATGACCTACAAGTAACTTTCAATTAACCTTGAGCCTCATTAACTTCAATGACCTCGGTGACCCTTGAACAACTTTGATCTCCAACTTTGATCTTCCAACGACGCAACCCCTAAGGGCTCCTAAGTGAAATGGCCTACATTATCAATAGTATAGAAACTGCATATTACTCGGAACTTGATTAGCCTCACTTTAGCGTTTACTCATAACTATTCTAGTAAACAAATATTAAGGATACTTCGATGAAATAATTTGAATTATTAAAATGAGCTCAATTCCAAAGACTCGGTGTAACAAATTTACTGTTGATGGTTGGATTGAACTCATCTTTGTTCTTAAATATTTTTCCAGGGAACCCTCATTTGTTAAAATAGTTGAAATAATAATTCGGAAATTAGGATCAAGGGCTATAATCTTAATTCTCATCATATTTATTATTATTAAATTCCATCATATTTATTATTTTACTGCGATCCTCGATTTTATTAATTTATATGGCGATTATTTTTTGACCGGAAATCGTTCGATTTCTCCCCCCGGATCCGATTATGGCACCCCGGGAACAGGTTTAAGGGTGCCGAAAATTTGCTTGACCGCGCGGCAAGTCTTGCGTTACGTCGATTATCGATCCCGGATTCCGGGACAATGGGGGTGTTTCAGCGTGTTGCCAGCTCCACCGCAAATCGGCACACCGTCCACCGGAACACGTAACGCCCATTGTCACGCGGCGGATGTTATCGCGGCACGCCGTTTTCCGTAATTCCTGCGCCGAAGAAAACTGATTCTAACGGCGGGTCTAATCCCTTTTTTATTTTATGGACGTATGGTATGCGCGTGCTCTGTTCTCGCGCGGAGGAATTTTCGTTCAACGTGGATGTTTCAATTCCGCGGAATATTTTTTCAGCATTTTCTCCCTGTGCTCGGAATGGCCGTGATCCACGAGGATACGGATGCCGAGGACTTTGGCGCGATTACCATTGTTTTGAGGAGACATTAAAGACGAAGAAATTTTTAGCAACGTGGATACTTCAATTTTTGAGAAATATTTCCTGACTGTATTTATTCTGCCCTTCTTTCTTAAATTTGAGAGTCTTGTGTTATATGAGAACGTCGATATGGAGGTTTTTGCCATGATTAATACTGTTATTAAGGGATATTGAAGAAATTTTTATTAGGAATGGATACTTTAATTTTTACGAATATTCTTTTATGTTTACTCTTTATTTTAATTTTTAAATTTGAGATAATTGCGTTTTGTAAAAATAAATATTGCGAATTCTAAACTGGTGAGTATCCTCAGTACGATTGTTGCAATTTTTCTATATTTCACTTTCTTTTTTAAATCTGAAATAGTTGTGACTCGTGAAAACATTTATAAGAATGATTTATATTTATGTCGATGAATAATTAGGAAATTTTTATTCAATACGAATATTTCAATTTGCAAAAATATCCTTTCATACCCTTTTCTTCTATTTTTTTTTTTTTTAAACATTTGAAACAACAAGAATTATGACATGATTGATATAGGTATTAGGAAACACTATAAATAAAAATAAACGTAATAAATAATAAATAAAAATCAATGAAACCATAAATGTAAATAAAAAGGAAGTTATTATTTTAGGTTACGTTTGTGCAATAATAAAATGCGAATATGTTTGTTCCTTTTAAATATACGTGGCAAAGTTAAGTGTCATTTCTTATTTCCCATGAATTATCAAAGTTCGCAAATCGTGGCTCTTTGTTCTTAATGGAACTCTGTAATTTTAAGTGTCCCTCGTTTTTCTTTTTTTTTTTCTTCCATGAAAATTGTTAAAGTTTTTGAGTCGTACTCTTTTTTCGTAGTTAGGAACTCCGCAGTTCCGACCTCTATATTTCATTCCCCACGAGGAGTTTAAAACCGGTAATTCTTTGAGTCTAAAAATGACTATTTCGTAAGATATTAGAAATCCAGGCTCGCAGAACGATATTTTTACGTGGACGAAAGAATAAAATTCCGGCATAAAAGGAGCAGGAATTGTCATAAAATACGATGTAATTCTTTAATACGACAGTGAAGAATGTACACAATGGTCAGGAATATGAAACCAGCAGATTTATGACTTTCTACGGCAAACAGATTGAAAATATTCGATCGGAATTAATTCATAAAATATGCGGAACTAATTAATAAAATGAACAAAACAGCAGAGTAAAACAGAAATAAATACTTCATAATTGGTTTATGACTATAATTCATCGGTGTTTTAGTTTTCAATTAACCCACCATAGATCATGAAATTTATCAGTAAAATTTAAAAATTATAAGCATAGCTAAAATATTAAAAATTTCTAAATATCCTATTTTTAAAATTTTCAGACTAAAATAAATTCTATAACTATATACACTATAAATTCTATAACTATAAATTGCATAACCTATAAATTATAAAATAATATTTTTAAAACAATATTTCATTTCAATATTTTATTATTTACTAATTTAATTTCCTTTTATTTTTTTTTTTTAATATTGTATTCTCATTGGATTTCCTATTTTTAAATTTTTCATTTGTCAGTAATTAATTGACCAATCAACCCAAGTAACAAAATTTTCCTCAAAAATGGCGTTTAATAATTTATTATTTGAAGATAAAAGACGTTTAAATTATAATATAGTTGATACAATATATTATAAACATACAATATAGTTGATACAGGTTCCTTGGCTTAGAGTACTAGTTAATTCGTCAGGTATAGTATTACGTACAGTTTGATTCATTTGGCTCGAACTCTAAATGATTACGCCGATTCCAATCCTATTTCGCGTACTGTTTGCTTAAGCTCCTAAGTCGCTTATGGGTTACAATTAATTTAAATGCCTTCCACTGATATATTTATCGATTTTAAAAAACCGAAGCCAATACGATACCAATTTTTCTTAATAAAATCTCACGAGACATTACTTCCAAATTATCCAAATATTTCTTCACAAATAACACACCTTGCCATTTAACGAATCGATCACCATCGCAAAATTTTCAATACAATATACGGTAATGATAATTACTACGAAATCCCACTCAACTAGTCAATTCACCCCTAACCTAATTCCTCCTCCCACAATTTAATTATCAAAAACCGTGCGTCAAAAAACCATTCAAATTCAAATTAACCCCAATATATTCGTTCCGAAGAAAGTATAAAAGCTTCCAAAATTTACGCGAACATGTCGACTGCAATTTCAATCGTACGACAAATGATTATTTCCAATACGAGTACTTCAAAGACTAAAAAATCGAAGCACAGTGAATCTTAATCGCCAAAAATTTTTAACACCGACTTGCCGAAGCAATCGACGATTAACGCAAAATTTCCAGGCACCGAACCCACCCTTCGAGAGCACCCTTCGCTTACATCCACCCTAACCCAGTCAACCCGACAGCCCTCGAACCCGGAGCCAGCAGACACACGCAGAGAACACGGCGTGGAGCCGGCGTAAAAAGTGGAACCCGCGTAAAATCAATATGGCAGAGCGTAAACTTATCTCATTGACTTAACGTTCCACTCAATCTCGCGAAGGGTCGGGGCGCCGGAACCGACCTACCCCCACGTTCATCCGCCCCCACTTACCCTCTCTCCGTCGCACTCTCGGATAGGATAATGAAATAGCCGAGCCCGGAACGCGACCTCTGCACCACCAAAGGCGGTAGATCCTGCAGGAGCATTCCGGGGGCTGCGGAATCGCGGGAGAACAGCGGATCGAGGGAGACAGAGCTATCCGCCCCTGTCCTTCTTCAACCACCAACCCGCTTCGTCTGATCGCGATTCTCCTTCCGTTTCCCGGTCGAACCTCTAAGCGTAGGTCTCGTGCGTTTCACGACGTACGACGAGCGAGCACGCGCGAACAGGGGGCGAGCTGCGTCGCAGGGAGAGGGTAGAAGGAAAAGGGGAGAGACAAGGGTGGGAAAAAGAGGCGAAATGATACGAGATAAAAGGGGTGGGGTAGCGACAAACCTCGTCCCGTTCGGCTGACTGACTTTATGACGATGGCTGCCACGGGAGGACATAAAAGAGAGAAAGAGGGGAAGAACAGACAGTCCTCCGGCTGATGCATTTCCCGGGCGTTCGTCCTTCATTTGCCAAACAGTAGGATAGCTTCCCTTCCTCTCGCCATGGCGAAACGATCGCGGATCGACACCCCCTCTCTCTCTCTCTCTCTCTCTCCTAGCTATTTTCCAGACAGTCCTTTAGCCCCGGGAAAGGTCTCGCTTAGACCCTTTTCCCTTGGTCGCCTTCCCTGACCCCGGCGAGACGTTCTGGCTGCCTTCCAGATGGAAGGTATCGCGGCAGCTAAGGCGAACAGGCTACATCCACGAAACGCAATCGATTCGTCACGCTTCCGCGTTGAATCGTCGTGAATTTGTAATTTTTAATTTGCGCCGCGAGACCCGCCGAGAGATGGACGTGGACCGGGTCTCAATTGATACGCTGTAAGCTACACAGCGCAAGACGAGGATGTTCAAGAATGAATTTGAGAGAATTGTGCGTCGAAATTTGAGTTGAGGGTATACCGATCGACGACGAGGAAAATTTATTTAGGGTGAAAGGCATTTTTCGATCGTGTAGAAGATGAGTCAGAAGATGCATGAAAATGCTCCCTCAAACACATCTAACTTTCAGCCTCGGAGCTCGAAGATGGACTAGCTGGTGAAGGAAGTTTGCTTAGGGTGAATCCAATTTTTTGAACGCGGCGAAGGTGAGTCAAGAAAGACGGTCGAAAATGTCTCTTCGAAGACTTCCAGCTGTGACCCTTTGAGGTGGAAGATGAGGTGGTGAGAAAAGTTTGCTTAGGGTGAATTCAATGAAGATAAAAGGAAGGAGTAAGAGTACTTTGCGAACAACCTCGTAGAGGTTTTTAATCTTCACTTTTCGAAACGCGAGTGAACGTGTTAACCGAGTTGGTGTGTGCGAGCAGAGGGTCAAGAAATATAGTTACTCGCACCGTGATATTTAGAGGTCATCAGCTAAGCTTCGTATAACACCGAGCAACGTGCCACTGTATTAATTTGTCGTTCGGGTAAATCCGGACTATTTAACCAATCGCTAAAAAACCCCATATTCGAGCGAATAATCATATTCACGCACGGGTGAGACTATACACCGATAAACCGGGTCGATTAGATTAATTCGCTGTATCCGCTGCAGATTCGTTTCATTAAAACATGGCCGAATCGTCGCACTAAAAACGCAAACGCGATTGCAAGCATCTGAAACCGGGAAACCGGCAGGACAAGTAAACAATGTGAATATTACTAGCCCTATTGACCGATAGATAATGGAACAGGCATTGCTGCAAATCCCATCGATCAGCAGGCGATTAAGTAGATAACACTGCCGCAGATATACTCGATCAATGATACGTAATCGAATAAACAACAATTCTAGCATTAATCCGGCACCGGAGCTTCGCAAGATTACGCGAAACTTTCGAGTCGACGCTCGACTTTAACGCGTGGCCGCCATTGAACGCGCACTTACACGCCGCGGACATGCAACGTAAATTTTTCCGAAGGCGGGGAAAACCTTGAAACAAAATATCTTGATGCATTTTAAGTGGCCGCGCCGGATACGATGCCGTTTTACGTTACAAAGTAAAATTCAGCTCCATTATGCAATGGAACACGCAGAATTTGATATTCAAATGGCGGAACTCGGCGGAGCTCAAGATGGCGGCGCGTCAGCAAATGGCGCGTCCTTTGTGGCGCGGCCGTGGCAATTTTTAAAGGGATAGCAGCTCCTTTCCGTTCCCGCGACAGCTTTGACGATTTTTTTATTCCTCTCCCAGCTTTGGCGGCGTACCAAAGCTGCCTGGCAACGAAATAGCCGGTTACAATTCTACCGTTGCTCTCCACGGTGCTTCGATTTTCCGGGCCATCTTCCGAAACGATGCTCTTTCTCCCTTCCTTCGCTGGGACAGGGATAACTTTAAAACCGCGCATTTCCAGAAAGCAAAGGGAAGGATCTCGAATCGGGAAGTGGCCGATGACTCGCTGTTTGAAAAGCTCGTGCCAGTATCGCGAATATGTTTGCAGTTTTTCTTAAGCTCGTTTCGTCTGAGAATGTACATAGAATTGTGGATGTTGTGCATAAAATTTGACGAATTATAGTATATAATTCTTGATAAATAAAATATTGTTGTATCAAAGATAACTCGATATCTACATAAATAGTAAAATTTAGAGGAATATCTAAATTGTAATTGAATTACACGCTAAAATTCGTCTGACAATGTAGATAGAATTGTGGAAGTTGTGCATAAAATTTGACGAATTACAGTTTATAATTCTTCGATATAACAATTTTTTATTCACAATTTTAGCGTGTAATTTAATTATAATTTAGATACTCCCATAGATTTTGCTATTTATGTAGATATCCAGTTATTGGTAATGCTACTGTAATTAGGAGTAATTTATAATCGCACAAACTTTCATTTATGATTTTGATATGTAATTTCTTAAATCTACGGGTGTTTAAATATATGGAAATATCGTCGATTGTCTCCAATATTTCGCAGAAACTTTGCTCCAAGAATTTTTGAATCGCTTTCCTATATTTCAAACATGGAAAATTGTTTCGCAATATTTTAATTTGTGGTATACAACTACAGTTAGTCACAGAGTGAAGAAATTCACAAAGTATAAATACAAAAGACAATCATAAATAATTACCATTTATTAATATTCGTCACTCCTAATATTTCCAAAAAATACTCAAAATTCTTCAGCTAACCAGCACAGTAGCCAAGGAAAGCAGAAATTCTGCGAAATAACGTTGCCCAAAGCAAACCCAAAAACTGGCGAAATAATTAATACAACCTAGTCTATAGCAAACGCTCTAACAATATTCCGCATATAACTTTCCGCATTCTCTACACTACCACGTCCAAGCATTCATTAATTCATCGACCAAATATTTACCACTGCGGTATATTAATATAGCACAAATATCCTACGATACTCGAAAATGTCAAGAGTTCATCGAAACACGCGCGCGATTACTCCAAGCCCAATTTCCCGAGCCAAACTCCCGCCTCCAAAAATCAAAAGACAAAAAGAAGAAAAAAAGAAAAAAAGAAAAGCAGAAAAAGAAGCGAAAAGGGACGAAAAATCGTAAAAATTCAAGCAACACGCGCAAACACGTTTCGGAAAAATCTTCGTGACAACGTATCACGTTCGACGTACCGCGTCAGAGCAACCCCCGATCGCTGCACCGCAACGCCGCCCACACCTTCGAACACCCCCAAAAAATAACACCAGCGTCAGCCGGAAACTCCGCCCACGCGAGATTGGACGCGGAACGCTGGCTCGGTCGCGCGCGGCGCGTCGAAGGAAGGAAATAATTAGAACGATCGTCGCCGCGTCGCGGCGCTCGTGCAAGGGATGAAAAGCCGGAGAATACGTTCCGCGGCAAGCAGCGAAGTTATAATTACCTGGACGACGCGAGCTCGTCGGGAACAGCCCGCGAGCGGGAGACAGTTAAGGCTAGACAGAGATCGAGGTATATAGCCGGATGAATAGTGCGAAAGAGACGGGGGACAAAGGTGGAAGCGCAGGCGATTGAAAAGGGAGGATGGCAGGTGCGAGAAAGAGGGTGGGACGTTTATTCCGTGCGGGTACACGGAATCTCTTCCGGTGACAAAACAGGTCGGACAAGCGGTGGAAGGTGCGAATTTCGTATGGATGTCACTGCGATACGGACGAGTTTGCGACCATGCTGGAAAGTGCACGTTCCGTCTCTATAGGCCACCTGCCGGTGTCTCTTTCCATCCAACGTCTGCTCGCCTTTCTCTGTCCAGCGACCACTGTCTGTATCCTGTCTGTCGGGTCGTTCTCTATCTTCGTTGAATGCGGCAACAACGAGCGTATTCCTGGCTAGGCGAGAGATCGGCGAGATGTGCCACCTGAAACTATGCTGCTCGTCGAATGAGATTCGAATAGCTATGGGGCCAGGAATAGAGAGCGAGACAGGGTTAGCTGGGAAGGGGTGGCAAGAGACGGTGAGAGGCTAGGGCTCCGCGGTGACGCAAAGTTGTTTAGACGGACAACAGAGAGGAAGAAAAGCTCGCACGGCTGGTTATAATTCGCTAAGAAGCTTTGCCATCGGAGAGCTCGCCATCACGATTCCGCTCCTCTTCTATGAGCGTGCTACTCTGCAAGGAATAATCCTTTTTACGACTCTTCGTTTTCTCGTGTTTCCACATTTTTTCTTCCGGCAGAATTGATACTGTGGCAAGGTTTCAGGCTTGGTGTACCGAATCCAGGTGTTTCAGTTTCGAAACTGGGGTCTGCTGGGAATTTCCGGACGATTTTGATTAAATTGGTACGGAGTTTCGATAGAAATTTTTCTGCCAAGCAATTTTCCTCGTCATAATTCGATACGACAATGGAACAAAATAACGCGATCCGGGGGAGAGAGTAGTGGAATAACTGGTAGGGAGCTTGAATCCGATATTCGAAGCATGGAAGCAAAGAAAAGGCAAGAGACTACGAAGGAGCGGGACTAAATCCATGGGAAAAGAGCGTTATGAGCGAACAACCTGGTTCGATCTTCGCGTGCTAATAGCGTCAGAAGCATTCCTCGCCTGATTCGATAAATCGCGAACAGTCGTTGGGTACACGCGGCCATTAACTCGGTCTGGAGACGCAGATAGAACAGAAACACGTCTACAGACGATTTAGAGGCATCGTCAGCGAGACGGAATGAGAGCCTCAAAGTCTCGCGTTGTCGCAACATCTGGTCCCGGAACGATTGATGTCCCATTATGCGCGTCTCGAATCGATGAAATCCCTTGGTATTATTCGTTAATGGATGCCTCTGGTAACGTGGAAACATTATTGGCAGCCGCATTACACTGTCTTGCCAGCAAAATATGATCCCCGTGGCTGACGGGCGAAAGAATACTCCGTTCGCCTGTTCTGGCTTAAAGAAAGAAAACGTATCGCGGAAGATTAGGGAAGGATGCGGAAGAATGAAAGAGATAGGAAGAAATGGGAAGAAAAATGAAGAAGACGAAGAAGAAACTATTAGAAGACAGGTAAGAGAGTTCTTCTGTTACCTGTTACAGCTACAAGAAAGGAAACGAACCGAAGCAGACCAGCAAAAGATGAAAAAGGCTAGAAAAAATAGGAAGAAAGGGGAAGAAAATGAAGAAGAGACCCTTCACAGTGGAAAAAGAAAGTTCATCCTACGAGTAATCCAGCTGAAAGAAAGGAAACTGACCAACGGGGACCAACGGAGGATAGAGATAAATTGAAGAAATAGGAAGATAAGGGAAGAAAATGAAGAAGAAACCCTTGAAATAGAAAAGAGAGTTCTTCCTACGGGTAATCCAGCTGGAAGAAAGAAAACTGATCGCTGGAGACCAATGAAAGATGGAGACGAATAGAAGAAATATGAAGAAAAAGGAAGAAAATGAAGACGAGACCCATGAAATAGAAAAGAGAGTTCTTCCTACGAGTAATCCAGCTGGACGAAAGGAAACTGATCAACGGAGACCAGTGATAGCCGCGGTAGAATAGAAGAAATAGGAAAAAAGGGAAGAAAATGAAGAAGAGACCCTTGAAATAGAAAAAAGAGTCCTCCCTCCGAGTGATCCAGCTGGAAGAAAGAAAACTGATCACTGGAGACCAATGAAAGATGGAGACGAATAGAAGAAATATGAAGAAAAAGGAAGAAAATGAAGACGAGACCCATGAAATAGAAAAGAGAGTTCTTCCTACGAGTAATCCAGCTGGACGAAAGGAAACTGATCAACGGAGACCAGTGATAGCCGCGGTAGGATAGAAGAAATAGGAAAAAAGGGAAGAAAATGAAGAAGAGACCCTTGAAATAGAAAAAAGAGTCCTCCCTGCGAGTGATCCAGCAGAAAGAAAGGAAATGGACCAACGTAGACCAGGAGAGTCGCAAACGAACGGAAGAGATAGGAAAAAGAAAGAAGAGAACGAAGAAGAGGCTCTGACGTATATTTCCATGCGAGTTCACAATTGTCCGGGACGATCGCGACGACTAAAGAGCGCAAAAGGTGTCTATTATCGACGAGACTCTCGTTAGGAGGAATTTGTTCGACGTGGAGGGAACGAACGCTGGACAAAGCGGCGGCGGAAGCGAGGCAGGAGAGGGATCCGCGCCGGGAAAACGCGCGCGCTTTGATTCGCGTGCACCACGAGTTTTGCTTATTTATTCCGGCCCAGCAATTCGAGACTGAAGACTCTTAGAGCAATTTCCTTCTTTATGCGGGTCACTCGTTGTGTTCCTGAGATATTTCCCGATGCTTCCTCCGTTTCCACACCCCCCTGCAACCCCCTGGAGCCAAGACGCTGTGCTTCTTGCGTTCTAGCCGCTCGCCGAACGACGTCTTTACAAATTCGTAGCGCATTCTTCGGATTTTAATTATCATCCCTGCACGCCACGGATCCGTCTAGGACCCATGTTTCTTCTCCGGCTTATTATTCCCGGCATTCGGTAACGCTTCCGGAATTTTTTGGAACAACCCCATGCTAAACTCGTGTTCGATTGGGCGAATAATTTGCATTAAATAGAATTCTTCTTCCCTCATTCTTCCTTCTTCCCTCTTTCTCTTCTTTTATTTTCATCTCTGCTCAGTGAGCTGGAAACGAGTGTCTGTGTTTGTTCCGTGAATTTATTACCGATCCATGAGATGTCAGGAAATACTTGGCACAGATTTGATTTTCATACACACGATGAAAATTTCAACTGGGTCTCGAGTACACGAGATGATTTATATTATTTTAACAGTAAAATTACCAATGAAGTCAAAGAGAATTTTCCTCTTTGCAATTACTAAAAACCTGAGATTCATTCAAACTTTCCAATAGTGTCTTTGTGTATGGCAGGGCCTGCTAGCCTTACTGATGGGCATTACTAACCTAGGATTACTAGGCCAGCATTACTAGGTTCAGGACGAAATACATCCCTTCCTTTTCCTTTCATTCCTTTTAGCATCACCCTCACACCAAAGATACCTGATGCACCAATGACTACAGCAATGGTGGAGGAGGACCCCCATACCTGTAATTAATATATTTACTTACCGTAATCGTGCCACTAAAATTACTACTACCAATACTAATATTTATCCCTATATTTAGGTATCCATTAAATACCTGTAGTTCCAGAGTTGAGAACAGGAGTGTGCATTTATAATATATATTGATTATATACCACCCTCTTCTTTGCATACTAACTTCATTCACTGAACATTCTTCCTGGAACCTTAACTTCAAAGATTAAAATTTCCAAGGCATTCGAAGACGCTAAATCTGTGGTGATCCTCCCTCTAAGGGGGTTGAGAAATCTTATGGTTCCTATAGTGCTACCGATTGGTATTTATCCTAAATGGCCGTCTTGCTATGATAGAAGAACGTAGGTAAAAGAACGCAAGAAAGGTATGAGGTTCATCCTGGGCCTGCTAGTGGACTCGTCAGCAAGACTTCCTAGCAGACCCTGCCTTAGACGAGGGGTATTTAGGTAGCATAGGAATTTGTATTTATGGAAGTCGAGGATTCACCGAACCTTCGTTTTCCATCTAGCGTTTGGTTGCTACAAATCTTTTATTTTTCACATTACCCATGACACAACGCTATATTTAATATGATTCGACAATTTATTTTCTGACAAATAATTTTCGTCCATATACAGTTAACAATAGTCAAATCACTGCTTCGTTTAGACATACATATTTATTTTCCTCTCTATTTTATTCATTAATTAATTCACCTAAGTAAGATACATTTTTGTAACAAGGATCTTATTCACCAAAATTCCCGCCTTTTCACGAAAACTTTTCTAATCCTGAAAATTCTCCAAGGAAATTGATGTCTCCGATAAACATCTCTCTCGTTCACATCCGAATATTCCATTTCCTTCAAGAATGAATTTCGAAATAAGTATCAGGCGCTATGAAGTATTCTCGTCCTTCATTTTCGCGGAGCACTTCCAACGGCATAAATAACTAGCACCTTCAATAATCACGTTCTTTATCGGGAAAAAGGACAGTTCCGACGTTCGTAAGCCGCGGTGGGCAGAAGGAGAGCGAGGAGGACTCTATGAATGCAAATCGCAGTTTCCCTTGAGAATACAAATTGTAGGGTGGAAAAGGATCAGCCGCACGGTTTACTGGATTAAGGTTTGATCCAGAGACAATTCGTTCTCCGGTTGGCCGTCCCGATCTACCGCGTTATTCAGATCAAGCGTCTTCCTCCCTTTGTTCGCTACGCTAATGGAGATATTTATTACCATATAACGTGATGCCACGATACATAACGCTCTTAATATCGTTACGAGATCTTCCTTGAGAGGTCGATTATAGTACTCGGTATTTAACGCTAAATTTTTGTATTGGAAATTTTGTATTTAATATTATTTAATATTTAATATATTATTTAATACCTGTAATTCTTTTGAGAATTTTCGTTTTTCTTTGTCTCATTCACTGTAATAGTATATGAGAGATTTTTTCGTTTCCAAATTATCGATCTTACCAGTGAACAAAATTTTTTGGGGCGATTTTTGTACAGAGAAATTGAATAAGAAAAATGCCTAATGATAAATCAAATATTTCAATAACATAAAATTTTTCTTTTGGTTTATATGATTCTTAGAGTTCTAGATACGGTGTAATTACATCATAATTACCATATAATATTATCATGAGTGTTACTTAACACTAAACCTACTACGGTTTAAATCACCGTTTTTCAAGCTTTCATTAAAAATTTCGCTTTCATCGTTTTCACCCGAATCACTCGTATTCGCGATTTTTCTTCCAATATTCGTATAATCATTTTCTCCATGACTCCCATTATTCCAATTCTTAAAGCTTCTGCTTCTTTTCCATTCACGAGTCATTTGATCATGCTAGGTTTAGTGTTAATAAAATGTATGATCCTCATACATACTATTATTATTTACAACTCAAAAAGAAATAAATTAATTATATTTTTATAATTCTTAATATTCTATTTAACCGAATATTATATTTTTCCTATGAAATTTTATCTAAATAACATACAATGAAGTTCACCAAGAAAATAAACTGAAACGTGACACAAATTAAATTTGACAAATCTATGAAAAATAATTTATTTGATATTCTGGAATTTTGGTAATACGAATATTATAGCAATTTATTTATTTACCGGGGCCATGTACTATAGGACTAAATACCACGGAATGATCAAAGACCCTAATGGACCTTGTGGGAACGACAGGTTTAAGGGAACTGTGTCTTCGCTCTAAGACGATAATAAGGTTTGTTTTCGTAAATGGAACGGGTGTTTGTTCCAGGATAAGAAGAGGAAAGGTTTCTGAAGATTCTATTACGAGAATTCTCGGCTTGTGTTATAATAACTTTATGCTGCTTTTAAAGTAGTATAATAACGTCTGAGGTTTATGTTTCAAAGTTCATAGTGCGTCTAGTAATGATAATAGTAAATTCATAAGGTTAATTAATATAGGTATTCAGACTTCAGTGAGTGGAATTTTCGCGAGCTCTCTGTGAGCCTTTAGCGAGTTACATTGACTCTAGAGCTTTGAGGAACTTCAATTGCGAATTGGATAATACAGATCAGCGGGATAGGAGCTTCAAAATGGCTACGAATCCTGATCCCGATGTACCAATACTTTTGCATATTTTACCAATTTCTTTGCATATTTCATCGTTGCAAAATTCTCGAAATTATTTCTTTATTATATTAAAAATAGAGGAGTCGTTTCTTAAAATTTACGAAATAATTATAATATAATAAAATTTCCAAAGAAAAATTGCAATATTTATTACGTCCTATTTATTTATTTCTTTACTTTTCACATTTGTGATTAAATTATTATAAACTTAAAGACTCACGTATGCGATTTGGTATAATACCAGAACATTTTAAGGAGGCCTAAATAGTATTTTTAATACTAGACGAATGAGTTAACATGACATAGTGCTTAACACTACCTCCACGTCTTTTAAATAATTAAATTACAATTTAATCTGTCTTAATTAATTAAACATACCAATCTAAATCTCAAAAGTACTTCATCCCCCTAAGTGTCACAGATATATCATTCGACAAATTTCAATCCAAAGCATCTTAAAACTTTATATCCAAACAAGTCAATAAAATTAGATATTCTCCAAATTTTCAAGAAATTATCATATTCAAGCTTCGTCACCAAAAATATAAAAAATCGTAACTCTCTCAATTACCTAAAAAATATTTTTCTCCTTCCTCTTATAGCCCCCCCGCTCCCGCCCCCATAATTCTCTCAAGCGTTATCAGTAATAATAAAAAGAAAACCACCCCACTTAATTACCTACAAAATATTTCTTCCATCTTTCTCATAGCCCCCCTAATTCTTACACGCGTTATAAATAATAACAAAATGAAAACTACCCCAAATACAATCCCAAACCACCCCACTTAATTACCTACAAAATATTTCTTCCATCTTTCTGATAGCTCCCCATGATTCTTGCACGCGTTATAAATAACCACAAAAAGAAAACTACCCCAAATACAATCCAAAACCACCCTACTTAATTACCTACAAAATATTTCTTCCATCTTTCTCATATCTCTCCATAACTCTCACACGTATTATTAACAATCACAAAAAGAAAACCACCCCAGTTAATTACCTACAAAATATTTCTTCCATTCTTTTCATAGCCCCCCATAATTCTCACACGCGTTATAAATAATCATAAAAAGGAAACCACCCTAGAAACAACCCGAAACCAACCCTCCTGGATATAAACCTCGAGACTATCACAACGTCCTAATAATCACACGGATGAAACCACTCTGACAAACTTGGAAGGAGAAAAAAAAAGGAAGAAACACTAACGCCATCCCATCTCGACGTACTCAAACTCCGATTCTTCCGCTCGTCCGTCTTTCCTCTCGAGCAACTCGTTCCCGAGGATAAGGAAATCACAGTCGGAGAGACTTAAACGCCAACTCAGGGAGAAAGAACGTTCCCTATAAAAATGCAAGGAGAGGAGCGTTCCCGTCGGAGGAGCCTGTTCTAATTTCGTTGCACGGTCGGACGGTCCGAAATGAAATTTCGCACGCAACCGAAGCGGAGGACCGGTCGTCCGGCCCGCGGGAACACGGCCGCGCTTTTTACGAGGGAACAAAGTTCCCTGGCCGGGTAAAGAGTGCTCTTTACGCTCGTATTTACGGGCAGGCCGTCGTAAATCCGCGCCAACGCCGAGCATCCGGCCTGATTAACCCTTTGGAAGCCGAGAGACATGTAATTATCCGACGACTTGGCCGACGGGATAGCTGGATCGTTAATTCGAAGCTCGCGAGTCTACGCCTTCCAGCGGTTCGCGTCTTCAGGAGCAGCTTCGATCTGCCGTTTCCGCATTCCGCTTCTCTAGTTCTTCCTTTCGCGAGTTGGTGCGATTTTTTCGCGTGGTGGGTGATGAAGGTACTTGTCACGCGTTGATCCATTTCTCCTTTTACATTTTTTGATATTTTACGAGCACGGTTTGACAGGGGTGAAGTTATCCTTTTTATTTCAGTGATGTTAATTTAGATTTAATCCGCCGATTTTTATTTCTAATTTTTTGGGGTGGTAAAAATGCCTGTTATGTATTAACACTATTCTCCTGTTACATTTTTTAATATTTTATGAGCAAAAGTGTCTGTCACGCGTTGATACTACTCTCCTGTTACATTTTTTGATATTTTACGAGCTCGGTTTGACAGGGGTGAAGTTATCCTTTTTATTTCAGTGATGTTAATTTAGATTTAATCCACCGATTTTTATTTCTAATTTTTTGGGGTGGTAAAAATGCCTGTTATGTATTGACACTATTCTCCTGTTACATTTTTTAATATTTTATGAGCAAAAGTGTCTGTCACGCGTTGATACTACTCCCCTGTTACATTTATTAATATTTTATGAACACGGTTTGACAGGGGTGAAGTTATCCTTCTTATTCCAGTGAAGTTAATGTAAATTCGATCCGCCGATTTTTATTTGTAATTTTTGGGGGTGGTAGAAATATCTGTCATGTATTGACACAATTTTCTTGCTACATTTTCTAATATTTTATGTGCACGGTTTAACAGGGGTGAAGTTATCCTTCTTATTTCAGTGAAGTTAATGTAAATTCGATCCGCCGATTTTTATTTGTAATTTTTGGGGGTGCTAGAAATATCTGTCATGCATTGATACTATTCTCCTGTTACATCTTTTAATATTTTATGAGCACGGTTTGACAGAGGTGAAGTTGTCCTTATTTCAGTGAAGTTAATGTAAATTCGATCAGCCGATTTTTATTTCTAATTTTTGGGGGTGGTAAAAGTGCCTGTCACGTATTAATACACCTCCCTTGTGCATTTTTTAATATTTTATGAGCACTGTTTGACAGGGGAGAAGTTATTCTTTTTATTTCAGTGAAGTCAATGTAAATTCGATCAGCCGATTTTTATTTTTAATTTTTTGGAGTGGTCAAAGTGTCTGTCACACGTTGATACTCCTATCCTGTTACATTTTTTAAATATTTTATGAGCATAGTTCCATAGGGGTGAAGATATTCTTCTTATTCCAATGAAGTTAACGTAGAATTGATCCGCCGATCTTTATTTCTAATATTTTGGGGATGACAAAAATGTCTGTCATGTTTGGATACTCCAGTAACAGAAATACTTTCCTTATTTCGATATAAATATACAGAGTGTTCCAAAAGTCGCGGGACAATCAACCAAGTAATGTTCCTTCACACCTAAATAATTGGAGAAAAAGATTTTCTCATTTAAGACTTCGTTTGAGAAAAAAAAGAATTTGGAAATGTTACGTGTGTATACTATACTATAGATTGTGTGTTTTTGAAACGTCGAAGGGGAAAAATCTTCCCATCTGAAAATTCGAATTATCATGTAACGTAGCATATTCATTAAATCCATCATGACAGGTACTCTGACATGACACTTATTCCACCTACAAAGAGAACAGTCCATTTTCTAAGTCATCCAACACGATATAATACTCCCCCTAAAAATTCAGGGACGATAACAACCTCCAAAGGTCATTTGTACCCAAGGAAATTCATATTGAGACAATTGCCAGCGATATTTGTAACTCGAGCGGAGCACAATATCCAAACGAAATCTGAGAGAATCGGGATGATCTCCTGCAACGGTCGGACAGAGCCACGGTAATCCGGTGGATTAAGCGGGTAGCGGACCTTTAGCAGCCACGGTGTAAACAGCTCGGGAACAGGCCGCGTGGTGCACGCATCGTTAAGCAGAAGACGCGGGGGTGGCCGGGGTTGGCAGCCGCCGACGTGCACACGTCGATACCTCTCGGCGTGGCTGCTTTGTGCAGGTAATACAGGTGTCAGCCGGGCCGAACACGCGCGGTGGATCTCGGCCTCGCGGCATTTCCACCGATTAATCGAGGATAGAACCGACCCAGCCAGCCTCTCTCGCTAGAGGGAGCTTTGCTCGATCCGCTCGCGGAAATCACGCGGCGAGGAGCGGATCGGTTCTAGTGGAAGGGTCTAACCCAGACGATCCTGCAGCCGATGCTCCTTGTCTTCGTCAGCTATCGCTCCGGAATCGTCCTGTATCCTGTTATGTCGGTTAATGAGATTTCCGGCTGAAACGCGACATCATCTACTGCCTCGCCTGGATAATCGCCGTACCTGAACCGGGAGCTGAGAATAACGCTGGGTGGGATGGAAACTAGGCACCGTAGGGTGGAGCTGACGTTTGTGTTCTTAGCTGCCTGGATTTCCAGATTTCATAGTCCTTTTTGCAAATATTTTACGTTTGGGCAAGAAGATGGAGGTAATTGCTGTTTCCTGTTTCATTAATTCTAGGATTCAAAGCTCGGAAGTTTTTGAGGTTATGTACAGTGCATTCGAGAAAAGATGCCACAGCGTGTTTAAGTCCTCACGACTGACTAACTGCGTTGACATTGCCTCGATTACAGGCAGCGACCGATGTCATTAATTCTAGGATTCAAAACTTGGAATTTTTTGAGGTTATGTGAATTCGCATAGTGCGTTCGAGATTCTTACGGCTGATTGACTGCGTTGACATTTCCTCGATTACAAGCAGTGACCACTATTGACTGGAAAATGACGAAGATCATTGGCAGGTAGTAGCGAGACCGAGTGATATAGGTTATGACAGTATCAGCGTTAGTTTTCTGTTTCTTAACCCTTTGACTTCGCTGTTCCTACTATGGCGACATTGTAAGATAGCCTGTAACTTCGTTGTCACCTCTGCAGCACTAAAATTCCGCCGAATTTATATTAAATATTACTAGATAAAATTCCTGAAACACAGGGTTACCGTAAGTTTACTGACAGATATTACCAGTATACCTTTGGCAAAAGAACTAATGAAAATGAAATACTACTTGGTAAATGGTACCACAACAGCTAACAAGGAAGGTAAAATGATCCAAACTTGCTGGTGGGTATATTAAAAATTGCTCAGAGTGCAAAGTGTTAATAACTTCAGAGACAACGCCGATTCTGTCATACCCTATCTCACTAGGTCTCGCTACGGCCTGTCAATGATCCATGTCACCGTGTTCGATCAATAGCGATCACTGTCTCTAAGTCACTGAAGACGTAAACACGCTGCACCATCACTTCTCAAACGTACTATACGAGAGACTAGATTCTTCAGATTCCTGTCAGGGATGAACTGGCTATCTTGATCCACTTGTCCAGAACGACAAAAAGATTCCAATGTAAAATTTCATCCGACTCTTTATCTCCATTCGAAGTTCATTCTCAGATCCCATTCCCAATAACTGTTAGAGACAGCAACGACGCTAAAATGGGCAAAACTTGACTAAAATGGACACCAAGATGCTACTGCATATCCTAGACCCTAGACCACACGAAGCTAACTAAGAATCACTGATAAATTTGCAGGTCGAGCAGGTACGGACTACCCGGTTCTAGGCAAGGTACCCTACACG
>NW_016909275.1:665388-708935 GCF_001483705.2 Eufriesea mexicana | reverse complement strand
GCCGAGGAAATAAATAGCGTCGCTAGTCGATCTTTACGGCGGAAGTAGCCGAGTTTCCCGGCCAGGTGATACGCCAGGCGAGCGCACCTGTGTCGGAATCAACGAACCGTGCTGATCGATCGGTGAATCGAGACGCTCCGCGATGGCTCGTGTCGTAAACGGACAGGGTGTCGTTATAAACGCCAGTGACGTGGCTTTCGGTTATAAGCCAGAGTTTTCAGTAGATGTTTGGATATCCTCACACGAGATTTTAGGGGTTCGAGCACGTTAGAGAGGAGGAGGAGAGTGGGGGTTGGATGTTTTAGGGAGAGACAGGTTTAGGAAATGTTCTTTGAATATTCTTGATAAGGGTGTCGCTATAAATGCAAACTTGTGTCATGAATAAGTTATAAGGGTAGTTTTGACTAGTTGCTTGGAATCTGTGAGTCGAGATTTTTAGGGTAAATCAGGTTTGGACAGGATAATGTGTGTCGAAGGGAAGAACATTTTTAAGGGATGTTTTTTGAGTGTTCATGACAGAGTTGTCATTATAAATATGATTTAGTGTCATGGGTGGTGGTTATAAGCAGTTGGTTGGATATTATGAGTCGGGATTTTCAAAATTATCAGAGTTTTTGGTGACACTGTCATTATAAATGCAAACTTGTGTCATGAATAAGTTATAAGAGTAGCTTTGACTAGTTGCTCGGACTTGGACTTTGTGAGTCGAGATTTTTAGGGTAAATGAATTTTAGACTCATTGGACTTGGACTTTGAAGGAAAGAACAGGTTTAAGGGATGTTTTTTGAGTGTTCATGACAGGGTTGTCATTATAAATATGATTTACTGTCGTGGGTGGTAGTTATAAGCAGTTGGTTGGATATTATGAGTCGGGATTTTCAAAATTATCAGAGTTTTTGGTGAGAATGTCATTATAAACGCAAACTTGTGTCATGAATAAGTTATAAAGGTAGTTTTGACTAGTTGCTTGGAATCCGTGAGTCGAGATTTTTAGGGTAAATCAGGTTTGGACAGGATAATGTGTGTCGAAGGGAAGAACATTTTTAAGGGATGTTTTTTGAGTGTTCATGACAGAGTTGTCATTATAAATATGATTTAGTGTCATGGGTGGTGGTTATAAGCAGTTGGTTGGATATTATGAGTCGGGATTTTCAAAATTATCAGAGTTTTTGGTGAGAATGTCATTATAAACGCAAACTTGTGTCATGAATAAGTTATAAAGGTAGTTTTGACTAGTTGCTTGGAATCTGTGAGTCGAGATTTTTAGGGTAAATCAGGTTTGGACAGGATAATGTGTGTCGAAGGGAAGAACATTTTTAAGGGATGTTTTTTGAGTGTTCATGACAGAGTTGTCATTATAAATATGATTTACTGTCATGGGTGGTGGTTATAAGCAGTTGGTTGGATATTACGAGTCGGGATTTTCAAAATTATCAGAGTTTTTGGAGACGCTGTCATTATAAATGCAAACTTGTGTCATGAATGAGTTATGAGGGTAGTTTTGAGTAGTTGCTTGGACTTCGTAAGTCAAGATTTTGAGGGTTTGGGGAGTCTAGAGAGGACGAGGTGGCTGGAAGATTGGATGTTTGGGGAGAGACAAATTTAGTAAATGTTCTTTGAATATTCTTGATAAGGGTGTCATAAATGCGAACTTGTGTCATGAATAAGTTATAAGGGTAGTTTTGAGTAGCTTCTTGGACTTCATGAATTGAGATTGTTAGGGTAAATGAATTTTGACAGAATAATGCGTGTGGAAGAAAAGGACAAGTTTAAGGGATGTTTTCTGAGTATTCTTGAGTGGGTTGTCATTATAAACATAATCTCCTGACATGGGTGGTGGTTTTAAGTAGCTGCTTGGACTTCATGAGTAAGGATTATTAGGGTTTAAAGAGTTTGACAGAATAATGCGTGCCAAAGAAATGAACAAGTTTAAGGGATGTTTTTTGATTATTCTGTCAAGGATTGTCATTATAAATATAATTTGGTGTCATGGGTGATGGTTTTAAGTAACTGCTTGAACTTCATAAGCCGGGATTGCTAGGATTCAAAGAGTTTTGACAGAATATTGCGTGTCGAAGAAACGAACAGGTTTAAGGGATGTTTTTGAGTACTCTTGAGAGGATTGTCATTATAAATATAATCTCGCGTCATGGATGGTAGCTTTAAATAGTTGCTTGAACTTCATGAGTCGAGATTGTTAGAGTTTAAGGAATTTTGACAGAAAAATGTGTATCCAAGAAAAGAACAGGTTTAAGGGATCTTGTTTGAGTATTCTTGAGAGGATTGTCACGATAAAAATGACGTAGTGCCATGAGTAGTGGCTATAAGCAGCTGCTTGGATTTTATGAACCGCGATTTTCAAAATTTTCAGAGTTTAGACGAGGCTGTCATTATAAATGCTAACTGGTGTCATAAGTAACTTGTAGGGGTAGTTTAGTGCAGCTGCTTGGTCTTCGTGGCTCCAGATTTCCACGATTTAGGGTCTTAAATCCTCACCACCATCATCAACCCTTTCCATCATCAATCCCTCATTGGCTTCACTCTGACAACGTTAACCGCTTTCGACACGCTATGAAATCAAACACCACTTTGCAAACAAATCCACAGACATTCGAGTACCACCTTCGTCCTCCAAAATTTTCATCTCCAAAGATCCAGCCTCGACCATACCACTCGATACGAAAATATCCCGAAATTGCCAATGGATCGAGTAGCGAGTAAAATACCTGCCCATCAGCAGAAAGTTAAACGCAATGAAAATCTGGCAAATATAATTAACCGGTGCGCGAAACATAGCTCGATAACGCGGAGATATCTCGCGTAAAGGGAAAATTCCGCGCGGCACAGGGGTGACCAAAATGGCGGTGGCGCGCGTTAAATGCCACAAAGAACGTCGGGTGCTGCATCCAGCGATTTCCCGAGCACCGAACTCCGTCGAATCTATCGCGATTATTCGCTTAAACAACGGGAACGCGCGCGCATCCATTCGATCAGCTTATGTCTTACAATCGCGCGCGGCTATTGCGTAATTGCTTCGCGCTCGCCCGAAGGCCTGACGCTTCGCTTAGCAACGAACCAATTGACGATCGGTCATACGTGCAACAATTGCGATTACACGTGGAACGATAGCGATTATACGCGCAATAATGGACCCGGGAAATTGTTGTGCCATGGCAAACAACTCGACGCACTCTGCGCCATCACGAAAACGCTATTGAACACGGCACGGGGAGCCACGAAATGGCCAAAGAGGGTGGTTTCCGCGGCAACTCGTCCCTGTGATCCTCTGTCGGATGATTTACGACGATTTTCGCCAGCATTTCCCACGGATTTAGCAAAAGTGACATTATCATTGCGAAAGCTTTCCCTAAATCCCTTGCTTTCCAAAAGGTCACCTAATTTCCCAACTATCACATCCATGTTCCGATTATTTCTCATTATTTCAATTCCACGTGTGAATCGAATTCATCTAATTACTATTTCAACAGAAATTAATCGTGTTAACCCTTTGCACTCGACGATTTTTTGGCTAGAGAAGAACAGAAATTCAGAGATTCTCTACTAAAAAGCTGACGATAGCTTTTTGAGCAGTAAATAAAAAATTGTATAATAATAGAATTGTAAAATTATTTGACTTTGATACTTCGCACACTGTTACATTATATTAAATTTGATATATTAATTGATATCGGTCTTCCAAATTTTATGAAATGGTGACAAGCTCACCTTTCGAGTGCAAAGGGTTAATATAAAACAGGAGGACTTTATATTCCTCCAATAATTAATTAAATGATCCTTATTTTAATTATATCTAACAAAAATTTTCCTCTGACTTTGAAAATAGATTCCTGACTATAAACCAGTCTGAATAAAATAAATTTAAAAACAATGATAAATTCAATACTGATAAACTTAACCGTTTGAGTCCCAGAGGCTTTTAACACTAGGTTTACGGACGCAATCTGTATACCTATTTCTAAGGACACCTGTCAAATTGACAGGTAAAGTAAACCACGTTTATTTAACAATTAATTTAATTTAACACTAGAACTACCAACTCAGTCAAAATGACTGGCCCCAGAATTTTCTTTCTTGCAATCACCGAACACATACACCTGCTGTAAGAATAAAATTGGTATCAACTCGTATTAAGAAAGAACTATAATCAACATATTCACTCGTATTCATCGTACCCCTGAAATTACTATAATCCGTGCACGTTATGATTAGATACCCATTAAAGATCGGTAGTTCTAGTGTTAAAAATAATTATAAATTACATTAACAGTCTTAATATAAACTAAATCTGTTACCATCGTATAATTGGAGCAACCCTTCTGACAAATTATCGGGTTCCGTAAATCTAGTGTTAAAAGAACCCGGTCGAAAACCCCAAACTTGTTTAACCCTTTCGGTACGGAGAAGCCGGCCGCGGTTATACATTCGTGGTACAAGAAAGTTTTTCACAAGAGAGGTTGCACTGGAAGCCGCGAAAACGTGTTTTGTACGGTATTCATAGAAATCTCGAGCGCGATTAACACACTGAACTTTTCATTCGGATCGCGACAGTCATCGGTGACGTTTCATTTATATATTTTCTTTTATGCAAGTGAATAGTGAATTTTAGGGCAAATTCGTTGACTTATAATACTGTAAGAGTTTGGAAGAGCGTGCGAGCTCCGGTTACCAATAAGGTGGCGAGTGACGACCACTTAGCAGCGATAACCGGAGTCTCAAGTCGACGCAACGATCCACTTGAGCCAGGTGGCGATTCTGATGAGTGAATAAAGGGGGCCTATCCTTAACCGTTTGAGTGCCAAGCGGCGCGATCGCGCTTCTTCTATTTTGTGTCCAAAAGTGCCAGCGCTCTGAGCTGCGAAGCTGACAATCAGCGCGCTCGGTTGGTGAACGCGGAATATGAGAAGCGCTATCGCGCCGCTCGGCATTTTTGGACACGGAATATGACAAGCGCTATCGCGCCGCTTGGCACATATCGATTGGGAAACAATAATGACCCGTGGCACTCAAACGGTTAAAAGGGTAGGCCGAAAAACACAGCGGGTCAGTCTTTAGTCAGACAGTTCCTTCGGGGAGTTCCTTCGAGAGTTATTGAGAGACAGTTGTGAAACAGAGTTTAGAGAGTTCTTAAGAAATAGTATATTCGGTCAGTTCTTTATGTTAGAACATTAATAAGCCCCCCCTTACAAATTTCAGAAGTGGGATTGAATCTTACACAATTGTTCGTGCTATATAACCTACGTGCATCAGTAAATTTGAACGTGACACTTCGACAGTCACCGTCAGTTGTCCACAGAACACGAAATGTATTGGGACTTTTCGACACAAAATCTGAAAAGCGCTATCGCGCCGCTTGGGACACGAACGGTTAATACTCATAAACTTAATATTGGTAAACTTAACAATAATTGAACTCGTGCAACAAACGTTTAAAAACACAAACGAGTTGGTCTCGTCGCCCCAATTCGAGGGGTTGAAGAATTCATGGCAATAAGCCGAAAGAAAAACGAGGAAGAAAAGGGAAAATAAACCCTGGAAAAAAGAAAAAAAAATATGACAGAAGAGAACACGTAGCTAGTAACGAGACAAAGGGTTAATTTCCAATGTGCCAATGTCGGGGCGATCGTCGATCACCGATTTCGACTCGTCCCATCGTGGATGCAGCGAGTTACAGCGCGAGAGAGGCGAACGGCGAAACGGGGTGGAAAAAGGAAAGAGGGAAAGGGGAACAAAAGCGGAGCAACGTTGTTCACGCGGCGGCACGGCCAAAAGTCAACGCTTTCAAGAATCGATATCCGTTAATAGAATTGTGCACGCACCGCGAACCGAACGAAATACGACAACGGCAGGTTTGCCGGCAATTAGTAATGACGTGTCGTTCGATATATTGTGTGCACGGCCTGTCGCCTGAAAGCGATCGTCGCGCGACCAATTTCTCGTTTCATCGACTCCTTCGTCCCGGGTGCAACTCGTTCGAGTATAGTGTTTGGAGAGATGGTGTAACGTTTGCGAACAGCCGGTGGTTTATTTGGGGAGAAATTGATTTTATTAGCGAAGGAGAGGAGGTGATTGGAACAAATGTTGCTTGCGATTGGGTTAGAATATTGTGGCAGATTTGCTATTGGGTTCTTGGTGACATTTGCAAGGAGAGTAATTTTAAATAGGAAATTGAGGATTGTGATTTTTAGGGATAGGAGGTAGTTTGTTTGAGAAGAAAGTTGATTTGTTATAGCTTTGGGGGTTGTGAAGACCCTCAAAGCTCACATTTGCGAAGAACGTAATTTTTAGGGGTGTGATTATTTGGATGAGAAGATGGTTTTGATGTGAAAGAAATAATTGTGGAAGCTTTTTAATATGATTAAGGGTTGTAGTAATTTTTTAAATTTGTATAGGGAGTGCTTTTAAGGGTGACAAGGTGGTTCTGATATAAAAGAAATAATTGTGGAAGCTTTTTGATATGATTAAGGGTTGTAATAATTTTTTAAATTTGTATAGGGAGTGATTTTAAGGGTGACCAGGTGGTTCTGACATAAAAGAAATCATTGAGGAAATTCTTTAATATGATTAAAGGTCATAATAATTTTTTAACTTTGTATAGGGTGTGATTTTTAGAGTTACAAGGTGGTTCTGATATAAAAGAAATAATTGTGGAAACTTTTTGATATGATTAAGGGTTGTAATAATTTATTAAATTTGTATAGGGTGTGATTTTAAGGGTGACCAGGTGGTTCTGATATAAAAGAAATCATTGAGGAAATTCTTTAATATGATTAAAGGTCATAATAATTTTTTAACTTTGTATAGGGTGTGATTTTTAGAGTGACAAGGTGGTTCTAATATAAAAGAAATCATTGTGGAAGCTTTTTAATATGACTAAGGGTTGTAATAATTTTTCAAATTTGTACAGGGAGTGATTTTAAGGGTGACCAGGTGGTTCTGATATAAAAGAAATCATTGAGGAAATTCTTTAATATGATTAAGGGTTGTAATAATTTTTTAAATTTGTATAGGGTGTGATTTTAAGGGTAACAAGGTGGTTCTGATATAAAATAAATAATTGTGGAAACTTTTTGATATGATTAAGGGTTGTAATAATTTTTTAAATTTGTATAGGGAGTGATTTTAAGGGTGACCAGGTGGTTCTGATATAAAAGAAATCATTGAGGAAATTCTTTTTAATATGACTAAGGGTTGTAATAATTTTTTAAATTTGTATAGGGAGTGATTTTAAGGGTGACAAGGTGGTTCTAATATAAAAGAAATAATAGTGGAAGCTTTTTGATATGATTAAGGGTAGTGATAATTTTTTAACTTTGTATAGGGTGCGATTTTAAGCGTAACAATGTGGTTGTTGTGTAAAAGAAGTAATTGTGGAAGCTTTTTGATATGATTAAGGGTCATAATAATTTTTTAAATTTGTATAGGATGTGATGTTTAGAGTGACAAGGTGGTTTTAATATAAAAATAATCATTATGGAGGTTTTTTGATATGATTAAATGTCATAATAATTTTTTAACTTTGTATAGGGTGTGATTTTAAGGGTGACAAGGTGGTTTTGATATAAAAGAAATTATTATGGAAGTTTTTTGATATTTTTAAAGCTCGTAATAATTTTTTAACTCTATATCAGGTGTGATTTTAAGGGTGGTCAGGTGGTTATGATATGAAAGAAGTAATAGTGTAAGCTTTTTGATATGATTAAGGGTTGTAATAATTTTTTAACTTTGCATAGGGTGTAATTTTAATAGTAACAAAGTGGTTCTGATGCAAAAAAATCATTCAGGGTGCTTTTTGATATGATTAAAGATTATAATAATTTTTTAAATTTGTATAAGGTGTGATTTTTAGAGTGACGAGATGGTTCTGATGCAAAAGAAATCATTGTGCAAGCTTTTTAATATGGTCGAGGGTTGTAAGAATTTTTGAAATTTTTTTGGAGTGTGATTTCAAGAGTGGAATTACAGGGGTGTTATTTTTAGGGTGACAAGGTGGTCTATTTATAAAACGTGATACTAATGTAAAAGAGATCGTTGCAACTCAGTTCACTTTAGCTTCGAAGCTTATGTACAAACATAAAACATTTGTGAAAAGTATAATATTTAACACAAAATCACAGCAATATTATGAAAGAGTACTATAATAACATAGTACTATATAACATAAATAATAAGAGTACTATATAAGAATACTGTATAACATAAATAATATTTGCAAAGAGCCTAATTCCTCAGGTTGATATTACAGGTTGATGATCTTTAGAACCACAAAATAATTCAATCATAAAACAAATGATCCTGATGTACGCAAACAAGAAATAATTTATATCTAACGTTTAAACTAAATTAATAAAAGATACAAATTGTCATACGACAACCAACTCGTTGATTTGCAAAGAAATTTGCTATATCAGAGAAGCAGAAAGAATTTGGAAATTCTGATAAAAACTGAAAATGAAATATTCGCTAAACAGCAAGAAAAATTTCGAAGAGAAGCGATTCACTGCATAGACTCGTCTACTTTGCCCCATTTATCTACCACAAACCGAATCAAACTTAACGCGATGAAACTTAATGGAGTAAAAATACCATCGTTCTGGAAATTTTTCTATGAAAGCGGAACACAGAAACGAGGATGAAATTCGAGGCCAGATGGCCGTACAACACATTATGACGTTATTACTTAAATCGAATTTATCTTTCGATAAAATTGGGGCATTATCGAAATGGCTGCTGGCTGCAAGTACATATTAATGTTCTCTTTTTATTTTATAGCACACCTTTTATCATTTGTACAATTATGAACGGGATATATGGAAAGCGAGGAAAAAATATTTTTCGCTCCAGCAATGTCATATAGCATCGCGTGCACCACCCAATAAAAAATATATATATTCTGTGTACATACTATAGATACGTATGATTTAGTCGAACTGATAAATAGCCATGCGACAAGGACTGTGTATACCGTGCTATATAGTTAAGCAGCGAACGAATTATCGCGATTGTAAAGAAATTATCCGTAAAATGTAAAGGAGGTTAGGAATTTTGGAAATAAACTGTATGCGTGAGTACGAGAGTATGTTATACCCTGTGTCTCAATTGAATATTAAAATTAAAATACCGAAATTAAATAATAATTTTATAGTAGGAGAATTATAGATAGAGCAACATACGAAATTCCATAAATAATTTATGATTTAAATTGAATACAATTTGGAACGAAATGGAAAATTTGGGTTTCATTGGAAACCGCGTTTTAATTACATTACAGCGTAGAATAAAAAATTCTGTTCAGTTGACAGGAATAAAATTACGAATTTTTTAACTGCAAAGGAAATTTCACAAGATTTTGGATTTCAAATATAACTCAATGTTAGTAGACCACATATGTACACATAATACTGAAGAATATTTAATATTATTAAGTACATAGTTAATTATTTTTTAATTATTGTCAGATATCAAAATATATATTTCATTATTAACAAGATAATAAGAAGACAGCGTTCAGCATACTGTCAAAAAATAAGACTCAATTTCCCAATTAAAATCCAATTATCCCAATTAAAAAATTCCTATTTGAATAAATAGCAAGTACACGTAAACTCCCAAGTTTCCCAATCTCCAATGACGTCAAAACTAAAAATCATTCACTATCCTGCTACTTTGGTAATGACCAAAGAATTCTAATTAAAGACCTCTAATTCGACGAGATTAACTATCTCACGCCAATTAATTCCCTCTAACGCAGACACACGCACACGAGTGTAGAGTCCATTGCGAGTACTCGTGCGACATGGACTATTAAGTACGAGAAAAAATCGGGACGAGTGACACGAATCGGCAAGACACGTTCCACCGAATTAGCAAAACCTGATTAAGTTACGCGACCTTATTCTCCACACATGGATGGAAAGCTCTCATGTAAACGGCGTATGATCAACCCATCGGTCTCGCCTTCATTTCATGGCGTAGGTCAGCCTTAAGTCCGCGCACGTCTCGCTTTGGACGTGTTTCGAATGATCTTTCATTATGGCTCGAACGACAAATTACCTTCCACTTGATCACACTGTCGCGTTACGCGTTTAATCGCACTTTTACTCTTATTTTCACCCCCTCCATTCACACTGATTCCTCGACTCCCAAGCTTCTTCGTTATTGGGATCCAACAGTAGTTTTGTCGTGGAATCAGAAAAACAACGTTACTGTGTTCCAACAAGCAGGTCTTTGGGGCCGAAACAATTCGACATCAGAATTTTCCTATCCGTGAAAACCCTAATTTAACGAAATTAGGTGACGGCACAAGATTTAGCTGACAACAGGCCCGAGGGCTCCACGTGGTCCGCCTATGTTGGGATCCTCGGGCCCTAGCGGGGGACCATAAATGGCGGAACGGGGTCTCCAGCGTGCGGCTGGACCCCGCGTACCTCACCTGAAGCAAAAGGGTTCCCTCCACCACCGTCTTCGTTTGGGAGGACCTTCCCTGCCTTCAAGGTGACCGATTTGCGGACCAAGGGAACGCCCTTGGTCCAATTAGTGCTCCCGATTTTCCTAACACCGATCTTAGAACACTTATTACAAAACGGGACGCTTTAACCCTTTGCACTCGATGACTTTTTGGCTAAAAAAGGTTACGAGTTGAGAAATTTTCTGCTATAAGGCTGATGACATTTTCTGAGCAGTAAATAAGAAATCGAATAATAATTAACACGTAGAATTATTTCATTTTGATACCTGGCACAGTGTTATATTATTTTAAATTTGATATATAAATTAATATCGAGCTTCGAAATTTTAACAAATGGCGACTGAAAGCATTCGGTAGGTGACTCATCGACACACACGCAACCATACATCAGTACTTGATCAAAACAGTTTTACATCGAGGCAACATATTTTTCTGTAAGATCTCTCGATTTGTGTCTTTGGTATTCCAACAGTGTGAAATGTAAGTGTCTTCCTATTGGTAGTGAGTAATATTGGGGGTGTGTGATAGAATCAACGTCTTTCTGTGATGGTAGATGTTTAAATAATTTGGGTCCTTATGCCCATCGTCCTAAGAGTGATATAATGGCATATATGGTTCTTACTAAGGTTTACCCAAGTGATGACTAGGTGAGAACGGGTGTATACGAATCAAGGGATGATGGTAATAAGAACATAAAACAGTCCTCCACTTAACCTGGGACCCTAGAGTCGCAACCTATTCGTTATCCTTTTTCCTTGATAGACTTGTTAAGCCTTGGAATGTCGTCCCGGTATTTCGTTCGGCCCTTTGTTTAGAACAGACCGTGTGAAGGCTCTGAAAGTTCTCGAGTACCATTGATGAGGCCCTAGGACCGCAATGCCCCAAGTAGAAGGTTGTTTATATCCTCACTGTCAGCGCCCTTTGATTTCTTTAGCACCTAAGCCATCACTTAGGTAATCCGCAACAAACAACTATATATCACCCTTCAAGAAGACAAGCACAATTATCTAGATTGTTTAAACAACCACCACCACCGAAGGACGCTGAAGTTAACATACACCCCCAACATCATAGCAACCAATCAGCAGAGAGACCAGGATTATATAACCACCGAGAGAGTCAGTACCAGTCAGTCAGTCAATAACATTCGAAGAGTTCAGAAGAGTTATCCGGAACTACTACATAAAATACAGTCCACTATAAACACAACGTTCCTCGAGAAATTTGGTTAGTCATTAACCCTCGCCAATTGAGGTCGACCTATTGACGATATACAAGACTTATTAGATCAGCTGGAGAAATAATAGTCGCGATCGTCGTAACCCGAAAGAATTCGTCAAACTTCAAACTGCAACGCGAGAACGAATTGTTTACGTGGATGGCTGCGAACAAACGATGGACCTTACGCGAAATTAAAGTGAATTAGTTTCAAAAGTTCCCGATGGAATGTATCTTTAATGAGAGGGAAAGATTTTTCGAGGGGGATGAAGCCGCCCTTCAGTAGCCATTCGCTAATGAGGAACGGTTAACGAAGAAAATTGCTGAATAATTAAAAGTTGCTTTTGTTGAAAATTGCGCGATTCCCCAAGCTGGCACGCGCCATTCTGAACAAGGGAAAAGAAGAAAATAATAATAAAGTAACGAACTTTCAACGGCCTCGTGAAATCTTCCAACGAATGACGGAATCAACCCCTATTCGATACGCATGTATTACACGATAAATTTTCTCTTCCTGTACACGAAACCAAAATACCCCTCTCCCCTGAAAAAAGAGAAGGCAAACCCTCGGGAAACAATCGAGAAGAAAGGAAAAGGTATAAAAACGAGAAACGAAGGATAGAAAAATTGGCGGGGTAATGAAAGAGGATAAAAGGTCGGGAGGGAAATGTAGGGGATGAATAAACGAAGTTCGAGGCCGTGGTTTTAATTGTCCTTAATTCAAAGGACGAGCTAACTGCTGGCCGCGAAATTAATAATAAAATATTCCGCCGGTGTATAATTTCCAGCGGCGCGAGTGATGCAATTTGTTCTAAAACTCTTTCGACCTGAGCGATGTAATTATCCAGCAGCGTGCGGGAAATGCTGATTAACCCCGCGACCGGCTGTATCAAAATATAGTATCGGGCTAACTTTTTGCGGTCGCCAGGTTCCATTGAACGGGTGGTAAAATTAAAAAATCCTGGGTTCCGGCGCTTTTCGCCCTCCACGCGTGCTCGCGATCGCGGTTGGAGGGTGCGTTAAGGGATGGTCAATGTGAAAGCGGAAACGCGATTGCCAATTTTTTTTTTTGTCTTCTTTTTACGTTTAATCGCTCTTCCCGGTCTTTGAGATATCCTTTAGCGGTACTTGGTGGAATTTCAGTGGGTAGGGAATGGCTGGGGTACCGGGTTCTAGAAAGGAAGTCGATGGTATTATGATTCGAGGGGTTATCGATTTCATGGTGAGAGGCGAATCGAATTATAATATTTCGTTTCTGATGATGGGGAGAAGACATTATCAATTTACGGGATAAAAATATTAAGCACTGGGCAACTTCGTCTTTCGCAGGGAATTCTAGATGCTTCTTAAGAGCTGTTTGCAATCGGAGAAGTGGATTTTTAATATTTTATTGGCGAAGATAAGGTATTCGGAAATAACGAAGATTTATAATTTATAAGAGAACGATGTTAATTTCTGCTTTAAATTATTAGGAAGTACGTGAATACATTATATATTTTATTTCTTATTTTATTATGGAAATGTACTATTTCTGAGACTTTCTGTATGTAAAAATATTCAAAGATTCTACTGAAACGATATTGCAATAGAAAATAAGGAATAATGTAATATCATTAAGGGAGTATTGCTGTAATTTTAAGAAAATGTTAAGAATAAGGAAGATTTATAATTTATAAGAGGACGATGTTAATTTCTGCTTTAAATTATTAGGAAGTATGTGAATACATTATGTATTTTATTTCTTATTTTATTAGGGAAATATACTATTTCTGAGCTCTTTGTATGAAAAATATTCAAAGATTCTACTGAAACGATATTGCAATAGAAAATAAGGGATAATGTAATATCATTAAGGGAGTATTGCTGTAATGTTAAGAAAATGTTAAGAATAAGGAAGATTTATAATTTATAATAGGACGATGTTAATTTCTGCTTCAAATTATTAGGAAGTATATGAATACATTATGTATTTTATTTCTTATTTTATTAGGGAAATATACTATTTCTGAGCTTTTTGTATGAAAAAATATTCAAAAATTCTACTGAAACGATATTGCAATAGAAAATAAGGGATAATGTAATATCATTAAGGGAGTATTGCTGTAATGTTAAGAAAATGTTAAGAATAAGGAAGATTTATAATTTATAATAGGACGATGTTAATTTCTGCTTCAAATTATTAGAAAGTATATGAATACATTATGTATTTTATTTCTTATTTTATTAGGGAAATATACTATTTCTGAGTTCTTTGTATGAAAAATATTCAAAGATTCTACTGAAACGATATTGCAATAGAAAATAAGGGATAATGTAATATCATTAAGGGGGTATTGTTGTAATCCGGGTTAAGAAAATCGATTTTCTTTTTTTTACATTTTCTCAAAGTTTTCTTCAAAGCGTGTGGCTTTAAAAATGTTTGTGCAAAAGGATTTCTTTGATTTCGTAAAATTATCAAAGTTATAGATGTTTAAAGTGCGGAGTGCAGCTATTGCTGAATGGTTAACGAAAACTTTGAACACGTTTTTCTCGAAATTATATTTTTTGATCTGGCTGAAGGGATCTCGCGATTTAGTTGATCAATTGAGTTGAAATTTGGAAGAGATCTTTACCGAAAGTATTTTGATTGCATAAACCACGGATTTCAAAATCTGGCCTCTTTTTCTATTTTTGTTTACCACTCAAAGAATGAAAAGCACAAAGAAAATCGATAAATTGATGTGGCTGCCATTCAAAATGCTGCCATTTTTTTAATTTTCGAAATTTTGCTGTTTTAGTGGATCATATTATAGCCGTATTTATACTAATTAAAAGACTTATTGGTTTCTTCGTTTCCAATAACCAGATGGTACATAATCACATCAGCCAATCGATCCCGATTTTAAAAACAGGATTTACCTAAAGCCATATATAATTTCCAGAATTTTCATTAAAATCTGATTGCAAAAACTGCATGCCAATATGTACCATAGTTTAAAAAAAAAAAAATCCCCAAGAAAATTTTTTTAGTCTTCAATTTTTATAGTCCAACATATTACAACACTACCCCCTTAAATTCAAATTTAAAATAATTATTAACAATTATTAGTAATTTAAAAAACAGCGTTACTATTACAACTATAAATCCAAGTTTCTAGTATAACGATGCACAAGAGGGGTAAGTGTTGGAAGCTCAAATTCAAATTTAAAATAATTATTAACAATTATTAGTAATTTAAAAAACAGCGTTACTATTACAACTATAAATCCAAGTTTCTAGTATAACGATGCACAAGAGGGGTAAGTGTTGGAAGCTCAAATTCAAATTTAAAATAATTATTAAAAATTATTAGCAATTTAAAAAACAGCGTTACTATTACAATTATAAATCCCAGTTTGGAGTATAACGATGCACAAGAGGGGTAAGTGTTGGAAGCTCAAATTCAAATTTGAAATAATTATTAACAATTATTAGTAATTTAAAAAACAGCGTTACTATTACAACTATAAATCCCAGTTTCCAGTATAACGATGCACAAGAGAGGTAAGTTTTGGAAACTTGATTCAAGCCTTTTTACGCGTTTAAAAGCTGGCAGAGCGCGCGCGCGAGACGCGAATTATTCCGCGGTCTGCAGCTTCCGGCTCATTTGACAATCCGGATAGCCGGAAATTCGGAGGGTGGCGTGGCGGGCGTTGGGGTGGCGGAGGCAGCGTGCAATCGCGCGCATAGTATCCCTCGGTTTTTAACAATTTTCCTATTACTTTGACGGCGTTTCATCGATCGACCGCTTTTTGCTGCTAATTAAATACATGGATGCGCCGGACGCGTTGAAATTATGCTGATTCGAATGGCGAAAATTCGCCAACGAGTCCGGGGATATATTATTTACCATCGAGATAAATATCCCGCATTTTCGTCGCGTGTCAAACGCAACCGGGGCCGAAATAAAATTGACTCTTTGCAGTCTCATTTTCGAGGATTCAACGAAGACGACGTCTCGCTCGGGCTATGACTCTGCTCGTGTATTATAACGTATGGATTCCTATATATCTCGCCGTTTCGTCCCTTTTCACCCAATCGTTTTCCGTGATGGCTGGCTAAACGGTCGCTGTAAATTTTTATAAATCCCCGACGACACTGGGCGCACGTAATCCGAGTCGGGAATGGCGAGTTTTGCTTTAAACTCGGGTTTAACGAGCGATTGTTACATGTAATGATCGCGCTCTGGCCAACTTCTTCTTCTAGGAAGTTTCAAGACCGGTGAAACAATGAGGTGGATTCGCTATTCGAGAAAGTTTGGTTTTCCGTTCATTCCGTTGTTAAACCCCTATATGGTCTACACCATACGTGTATATATGGTGTATTTATTATCTCGTCTTGTGCATTAGTTAAGATTGCGTAAGACCATTCCACGAATGTGCATAACGTATCCTTGGTATCAGGATGTAAAAATCAGACATAGTTCGAGCATGTATCCACGAGTTTTAATTGCGAGAAAGTCTGGATCGTTCAAGAGTACAATAATATGGCGGATAATCGCGAGATCGTTTGAGAGAAAAATCGTAAGCTTTAACATTCGTTTCATTGTTCGAGATTAATTTGGTAAGCTATCTATTCAGGCTTGTTCAGGGTTTACAATCTATGTCACTGTATTGTAATTATAATCGAATTTTAATTGAATTATTACGACTCAAATTATACTCTACGTAGCTGTAAGTGTTGGTTTTATTTGTGCGAATGCGAACGAAGGTGAATAAGTGACACTCATTTGCGATGATACAAATATAATATGTGCGAGAGCAGTCGAGCATGAACGATGTTTGAAAAAATGTTTAGAAGAATGTGTCAGAATAAAATAGTTATGTGAAAATCGTTAAAGAGGAAACATGGGTATGTAATGGTTAATAAGAGTGAGAGGGAGAGAGAGAATTTTTTAGAAAGTGTCAATCAATATTTTTGTTTAAATATTTTTATCAAAATATACCAATGTGTTATCTGTTAAAAAATGTAGAAGATATTGGTGTCCATTTCTATCCACAGTAACTGTGATTTATTTTTAGCTGAGACTTTACAACCCCCAGGATCTATCCTTCCACAATCTTCCTAAAATTATGCAAATTATCCTAATAAAACCAAGTAACTATAACGACTGTATTACAATTACAATTAGATGTTAATTAAATTACGAGCCAAGTTAAATGAATTTACACTTCACAACCCTCCAAGTATAAAACTACAGAAACTACCCCAAATAAGGACTACGCAATTAAAATAATTGTAAAATTTAATTTTAATTATATAATTAAAAATTTTAATCAAATTCCTTCGCTATTTAAATTTCCAAAGCCTTAGCTATCCAAAAATATAACCAGTACCCCAATACCTTACAACCCCCCCAAGTATAAAACTACAGAAACTACCGCAAATAAGGACTACGCAATTAAAATAATTGTACAATTTAATTTTTATTATATAATTAAGAATTTTAATCAAATTCCTTCGCTATTTAAGTCTCCAAAGCTTCAGCTATCCAAAAATGTAACCATTACTGCAATACTTCACAACCCTCCAAGCCTAAAATTACAGAAACTACCCCAAGCAAGGACTAAGCAATAAAAATAATTGTCCAATTCAATTTTAATTATATAATTAAGAATTTTAATCAAATTCCTTCGCTATTTAAATCTCCAAAGCTTCAGCTATCCAAAAATGTGATCAGTACTGCAATACTTCACAACCCTCCACGCCTAAAATTACAAAAACTACCCCAAATAAAGGCTAAGCAATTAAAATAATTGTTAAACTTAATTTTAATTATATCATTAAAAATTTTAATCAAATTCCTTCGCTATTTAAGTCTCCAAAGCTTCAGCTATCCAAAAATGTAACCATTACTGCAATACTTCACAACCCTCCAAACCTAAAATTACAGAAACTACCCCAAGCAAGGACTAAGCAATAAAAATAATTGTCCAATTTAATTTTAATTATATAATTAAAAATTTTAATCAAATTCCTTCGCTATTTAAGTTTGCAAAGCTTTAGCTAGCTAAAAATGTAACCAGTACCCCAATAGTTACACCTTTTTCACCCTCGTTACATTAACCCGTCGTCACCGCGTTTCAACTTAGCCCAACTACCCCGATCTATCCCATCGACAAACTCAGCTCTCATTACCCTCGTCCTAAGGCCTAATTCTCATGGACCTCATCCGGTTCTCCAAGCAATTGCGAAATACCCAGGAGTAGACCCAGGTGCGTGCACGAGTCCGATCGGTCCACGAAGGCAACCGATCTGCCGGTATTATGCGCACACAAATACCAGAGAATCGTTTATCCAAAATGGCCATAAAACCGGGCCGGAAGCACGGCGAGGAACGACGATTGTCGCGGAGCCGGTGGACGTGGATTGGCGAAACGGTCGGGCGAAGAGGGCAGAGGGTTGGCCTAAGAATCCATCAACGAAACTGGTAATCAGGTGGGGCTCGCACGAGCCACTTTCAAGGATCCAATCTCGTCTGGCATTTTTACCCTCGCCACCCGTCCTGGTATGCCCCTCTCGTGCCGTTTCTTTTCCGTAGCTTCCGATTCCTACGCGCAAGCGCGGGCTAACCTTTCGTCGCGAGGATCGTGCGAAGATCCCTGAACTAGGGATAGATAAATAGGATTGCTTTTGTGAACAATGACGAGTGTCTGGAGAGATTAAGAGCGATCCGATGACGAGACTGTTTGAGGTATTAACGAGATCAAGATCGAGATCGAGATAGAGATCGAGATCGAGGATGGTGTTAGTCTTCTGGGTCTCGAGACATCCTAGTAACAGGTAATTACAACAAATATATCCTAATTATCGTATATATGTGAGAACACTGATTGGCAAATATAAAGAATAAGAGATGCTATTTTATTCTGAAATATTATTACGAGCTAAATGAGTATAAACTAAAAGACTAGACCGATAACTGATCTATGATTAAGCAACCGACAGACAATCTCACGTCAAGACAGCCTTTGTACCCTTATTTAAATCTAGCAGTCTCTCTTCTTTCACATACAGGCTTTCTTTATCAATTATTCATAAACATACCGTTCAAATAATCCTTGCACTCATCCTTCCACGTGTACTCCAGATATCACTCTGAACATTTGAACCCTAAGCTGCTGTATATTGTCCATCATCAGCTAGGTAGGTCCAAGTGTTCCCTTGCATTGACTCTTACCCTAGACAACCCTTGTACTCTTATTTAACTCTAACAGCCTCTCTTCTTCGTACACAGGCTTCTTTTTATCAATCACTCATAAACATCCCATTCAAATAATCCTTGCGTTTGTTCTTCCACGTACACTCCAAATATCACTCTGAACATTCGAACCCTAAGCTGAACCTTAAGCTGTTGTATATTGTCCATCATCAGCTAGACAGGTCTAAGTGTTCCCTTGCATTGACTCTTACCCTAGCATTCCTACGTATATATATTTGCAAATAGCCAATAAACCGTATCAAATTTGCAACAGAAGATTCTATTAATCATTGAGTATTGTTCGATGTGCGTTTACAGCAAATGATAGAGAAGAGTCACTGCTAGGATGATGGATTGCACGAATGAGAGATATCTGGTGCAGACTATAAACGAGCAATCTTTGCTTTGCAGCATGTCGAAATTGAAAATTCAAGATTTTATTCACGCTTTAGTCAAATGACTAAATAATTCCTATTACTATTCCTACAATTCCTAAATATTCCTAAATATAGTAGGAATATTCCTAAACTATTCCTATATACATACACAGTCAGTCATAGAATCAACAAATTCACGGAGTATAAAGATGAAAGATAATCAAGTCTATTATCCATCTAATCAGGTAGGCCCAAGTGTTCACTTGTACTCACTCTCAAACTCCATCCTACATACGTTCTTAAATTATTTTCCAATTTTACAAATACAATCTCCAAGCATTGATCATTTCCTAAGTAGCCTACCAAGTGTTTCCAAAATCCATCTCATCCTTCTTTATTTATCTCATCATCATGCCCTCTCGATAGTACTCTACCTACTCAAGATTACCACTGAGAGCCTTCGCTAACAGTCCTCTTCGAACCGTTCTGTCTGTGATACCAAGCAACCCCACGAAATCAAAATAATCAAGCAGTATCGACTATCCAAGGAAGGGGGGCCAGGGAGGAACAAGAAGGAACCAGGCATGCCTGTCCCAGGGGTCTCGGGTTCCAACTCGGTCGTTCCATCCGCGGGGTGGTTTTTCCAGCAGCGAGCGTAAAGTCTGAAATTGTGGAAAGCGCGAGAGCAGGGGAGAGCGTCAAAAAACGCTGAGGGTCGAACACCGGAGAAGGATCCTGGCGCGGCAGGATGCAGCGGGCGCGCCTTTAATTGCAGGACTCGCGGCACTTTTAAAGCCGGATGCAAATGGCCCATAAAACTCGCTGGCTCCGACAGGCCGGCTCATTTACGAGCGCGGAAAGTTTTTAGGTTCGCCGGGGCGGCGAGCGGCGAACGAGAGGGCCTGTTTTATCGGTCTACGAGAGTTCGAAAGTAATTCTCTTTAGTTGGCGGTGAGACCGACAGGCTGCGATGCCGGCCTTAACTTTCTCGAGGTGAACGCGCGCGAGCCGCACTCGTCTCCTGGCTTTCTTACCGATCGTATAGTCCGACCGAGTGATCGCGACGGAGCCAGCGCGCAGCCGCTACTGCGCAGACAGGCAGCGCCGCGTGGGTAGGTCCCAATGTATCTTACTTCGCGCTATGCGCGGTTGACTCTGCTTCGCGGTGTGTTGGGGCAATGAGGCCCGCAGTGAATGCGCGATGAGATACCAGTGTTGAAATATTGGCTGCGGAATCGAGTCGTTACAGAAACTTTAATACGTGACGTCACTTAACCTGTGATAACGCGACGTCATCGAAACTCTGGTTACGAGATGTTACCGAAATTTTGGTCCAATGACGTCATCGAACTTCTGACCACGTGACGTCACCGAAACTCTAACCTTCTAACATCACCGAATCTCTGGTCACATGATGTTACCGAACTTCTGGACCCATGACGTCATTGAACCTCTGACCACTGACGTCGTCGAACCTCTGACCAGGTGATGTCATTGAAACTGACCACGTGACATCACCAATCCTTTGGTCACGAAATGTTAGCGAACTTCTGGTCCCATGACGTCAATGAACCACTGACCACGTGACATCACCGAACCTCTGATCACGAGATGTTATCAAACACTAGTCACGTGATGTCACCGAACTGTTGATCACGTGACCGATAGATTAAAGCTTGAAGCAGGGATTCTTATTCCTCCAAACGGTAGCTACCCTCGCGTAGTCCAAGAGGAAGAATTGCGAAGAGATGAGGATCAAAGTGTGAAATTACACTGGTGTATGATAACGCGAGCGTAATAAAAGGGATAATGGGAATACTTAAAAGGAGTTCTCAGGGAACGTTGTTGTCGAGGTTGTAACCAAGTAACGCGAATTGCAAAGGAGCCCAGAGGTTAATGGTGGGACTCTAAAGCAGCGTTACCAGAGTGAATCGTATCTTCCCGTCCAGTTTGCATCCTATTTATTCCGCTACATTTTGGAACGCACCATAAAGCTAGGTTAATTAAAACTCCCCACAACGGTGGAAATGAAATTTCTTTCTGAAAACGAAGACACGTCTCGGTAGCATTTACGTTAGCAACTCTGGCACAGGTTTCATATTGACATTTTTCTTTCAGCAGAAAAATGAAACAGAAAAATAATATAAGCAACAAATATTTCTATAATTTAAATTGCAATCTCGGTGGAATAATCTTTGTGCATAAATCACACGAGGATGATGATCCGTATCGAAAATTTTACCTGGATATTGTAAAATATACGTTGATTACTATGTGCATTGCAATTACGTGCGATATAAATAAGTAAACGCGATATTTTTGTATTCGAAACAGTGAGCTGAACCTTCCAGTGGAATTAATTCACTAGGGAACCTAACTAATCGAACCGAGTTTCTTTCTCTTCGCCAGTTTCTGCTTAATTTCCCTAACTTGGTCCTTTTCTTCACCTTAATTAACCCGTCGACTGAAAATTTCGACCTCTTTCTCCAAGTCCCGAAGATTTATGCTAACCGAGATCCTCGTTTCCTTTATATTCGCATCTTTTATATTTTTATTAAAATAACAGATTAAACAAAAATATCTCACCGCAAAACCAATAAATTCTCCCATCCTTCTTCCATTAGTAACCCTCATTACCATTAAAAAAATTGAAAGTCGAATATCCCAATCACCTACAAGGAACTAAAGTAATTTTATTTTACATTCGTACAATAAATGCAATTGTAAGTAAATATTAGAACCTTTGAAATAGAATTCCCATTTGGTATTCTGATCAGATCCACGCTACAAACGAAATAAATTTCAAATAATGTAAGATTGCGCCACTTCTTCGAGGAAAGTAGACAATTTTCATCAAACGTGCCTAGGATGCATTCTATACAGAAGAGACACCGGTACCACGTGGGTAAATCAGGGTACAAGAAACCGGTAAATTTCTACCGACATACCATGTACAGAACTGGTCGCTAATAGGATGATCATTACAATCAACTCGCTTCAACTAGTCAGCTCCACTTTCCACTGCTCCACCATGCAACGCAACACTCCAGACTCGTCTTCAGGACGAAGAATGCTCTAACAAGCGTTAGCCGAATCACGCAGACACATTAAACAGGCACTGACCTCTACATAAACAGCTCGCTTACAAAACTCGTCGTAACTGGGAGCAACAATGTGCGCGTTAGCTTTCCACTTGGCTTGACCACTTGAGCAATAATTTACAATGACATTTAATTTACATTTTATACTGTGGTACGAAGTCCAGAAGTTGCAAGTTCCTTGATACTTCAAGTATTCTCAAGCATACCCTTCTTACACTCCAGCGATAATTTACTGAAGATTAATCTGTTCCTACTTCAAAGGCGCGAGAACTTTTGTATTTTTCTTATCTTTTAAATCCAGCAGTTGCTGAGAGTTTCATTAGGGAAAATAATTTTTCACGAGTTGATAAATAGTTGATGGAATTTTTATTCTCTTTAATGTATCGTGTAACGAATCTCCAGGCCTTTATATTTTAGGACGGAATATCCCATTTGGCCGGTAGCTAATTCTCACGTGACATATTTGAAAACATAGATCACGTGATCCAGCGTTGCAAATTAAACTGCTAAAAGGTTAATAACGGACCACAAACCCATTCGCGTTTGACCACCTCAACACCACCGAAACCATCCACGCAACCTCATCCCTCATCGAGTAAGCTCTACCAACCAGTGTCGAGTGTCGAGTGTCGTTTTGCGTTAGTTGCAGACTTGAATGACACCTGGGAAAATTTGCTTGTAATTTAGAAGGCCTAGAGGGAGGCTAGATTAGAAAAGATAGCGACGAAGAATGATTGATTACTGTCAGATGAGTTTCGAATGTTAAATCTTAGGGTCTGACTATTTTTGGATCATTATCAACTCAGGCCAAGTCTCAGATACCGAGCTTCTACTTATTCTCAAAGTTGGTACGACGATTTTGACCTAATTTGATCATAACTATTTAACTTTACCATAGCACACATGAGAATTCGTAAAGTACACGACTGAAACCTAAAAATTATAAACAACATTTGATAAAATTAAAATTTCAGATCTCATTATAGAGCAATGAAAGGCTAACTAAAGCATCCTGTCAACCGAAGTATAATTATCCTAGTTCTCCCATAGCTCTTCTAAATAAAATCACAAAATCATTAACAATGTCTAAGAAAATAAGAATTTCAGATCTTATCATAGAGCTAGGAAACTCTAATTCGTACCCTTACAGCTCATTCTCGCATTCTAACTGATTCTTCGAGAACCCAGGCATCCTACTCAAATTCACCAAACCTAATAAATCAACCGAAGTCAAATCATAATGAGATCTAACTCCCTTTCCTGATTTTCTCATAGCAGCTACGATAGTTGTGACACTCTCACATTAAGTTCCCAAAATCACCAACAACATCCAACGAAACAGGAGTTCCAGATGTCACTATAGATCTAGGAAACATTAATTCGTACCCTGACAGCTCTATTCTCGCATTCTAACTGATTCTTCGAGAACCCAGGCATCTCACCCAAACTCATCAAACTTAATCCATCAACCGAAGTCAAATCATAATGAGATCTAACTATTTTAGAGCTCATTGTGATTTTTCCCATGGCACCTACGACAATTCTCGCACTTCACAATTAAAATTCCAAAATTATTAACAACGTCCAACGAAACAAGAGTTCCAGATGTCACCATAGAGCTAGAAAACATTAGGCTCATCCCCTGGCGCCTCATTATAGCACCCAAACCGATCCTTCGAGAAGCTAGGCATCCCTTAGATCTTCCTTAGATCTCATTGTGATTTTTCCCATAGCACCTACGACAACTCTCGCACTCCACAATTAACATCCCAAAATCATGAAAAATATCTAAGGAAACAAGAGTTCCAGATCGCACTATAGAGCTAGAAAACACTAGACTCATCCCGTAACGCCTTACTCTCGGCCCCAAAGCGATCCCAACCGAAGTCAAATCATAATGAGATCTAACTCTTTTAGAGCTCATTGTGATTTTTCCCATAGCACCTACGACAATTCTCACACTTCACAATTAAAATTCCAAAATTATTAACAACGTCTAACGAAACAAGAGTTCCAGATCTCGCTACAGAGCTAGAAAACACTAGACTCATCCCCAGACGCCTCCCTCTCGCACCCAAAGCGATCCTTGGAGAACCGAAGCACCCCAGGGAACCTCGCGAGGGCAAACCCGAAGCGAAGCTAACCCAGCTAGACACCGGTACCACGTGGGTAAATCAGGGTACAAGAAACCGGTAAATTTCTACCGACATACCATGTACAGAACTGGTCGCTAATAGGATGATCATTACAATCAACTCGCTTCAACTAGTCAGCTCCACTTTCCACTGCTCCACCATGCAACGCAACACTCCAGACTCGTCTTCAGGACGAAGAATGCTCTAACAAGCGTTAGCCGAATCACGCAGACACATTAAACAGGCACTGACCTCTACATAAACAGCTCGCTTACAAAACTCGTCGTAACTGGGAGCAACAATGTGCGCGTTAGCTTTCCACTTGGCTTGACCACTTGAGCAATAATTTACAATGACATTTAATTTACATTTTATACTGTGGTACGAAGTCCAGAAGTTGCAAGTTCCTTGATACTTCAAGTATTCTCAAGCATACCCTTCTTACACTCCAGCGATAATTTACTGAAGATTAATCTGTTCCTACTTCAAAGGCGCGAGAACTTTTGTATTTTTCTTATCTTTTAAATCCAGCAGTTGCTGAGAGTTTCATTAGGGAAAATAATTTTTCACGAGTTGATAAATAGTTGATGGAATTTTTATTCTCTTTAATGTATCGTGTAACGAATCTCCAGGCCTTTATATTTTAGGACGGAATATCCCATTTGGCCGGTAGCTAATTCTCACGTGACATATTTGAAAACATAGATCACGTGATCCAGCGTTGCAAATTAAACTGCTAAAAGGTTAATAACGGACCACAAACCCATTCGCGTTTGACCACCTCAACACCACCGAAACCATCCACGCAACCTCATCCCTCATCGAGTAAGCTCTACCAACCAGTGTCGAGTGTCGAGTGTCGTTTTGCGTTAGTTGCAGACTTGAATGACACCTGGGAAAATTTGCTTGTAATTTAGAAGGCCTAGAGGGAGGCTAGATTAGAAAAGATAGCGACGAAGAATGATTGATTACTGTCAGATGAGTTTCGAATGTTAAATCTTAGGGTCTGACTATTTTTGGATCATTATCAACTCAGGCCAAGTCTCAGATACCGAGCTTCTACTTATTCTCAAAGTTGGTACGACGATTTTGACCTAATTTGATCATAACTATTTAACTTTACCATAGCACACATGAGAATTCGTAAAGTACACGACTGAAACCTAAAAATTATAAACAACATTTGATAAAATTAAAATTTCAGATCTCATTATAGAGCAATGAAAGGCTAACTAAAGCATCCTGTCAACCGAAGTATAATTATCCTAGTTCTCCCATAGCTCTTCTAAATAAAATCACAAAATCATTAACAATGTCTAAGAAAATAAGAATTTCAGATCTTATCATAGAGCTAGGAAACTCTAATTCGTACCCTTACAGCTCATTCTCGCATTCTAACTGATTCTTCGAGAACCCAGGCATCCTACTCAAATTCACCAAACCTAATAAATCAACCGAAGTCAAATCATAATGAGATCTAACTCCCTTTCCTGATTTTCTCATAGCAGCTACGATAGTTGTGACACTCTCACATTAAGTTCCCAAAATCACCAACAACATCCAACGAAACAGGAGTTCCAGATGTCACTATAGATCTAGGAAACATTAATTCGTACCCTGACAGCTCTATTCTCGCATTCTAACTGATTCTTCGAGAACCCAGGCATCTCACCCAAACTCATCAAACTTAATCCATCAACCGAAGTCAAATCATAATGAGATCTAACTATTTTAGAGCTCATTGTGATTTTTCCCATGGCACCTACGACAATTCTCGCACTTCACAATTAAAATTCCAAAATTATTAACAACGTCCAACGAAACAAGAGTTCCAGATGTCACCATAGAGCTAGAAAACATTAGGCTCATCCCCTGGCGCCTCATTATAGCACCCAAACCGATCCTTCGAGAAGCTAGGCATCCCTTAGATCTTCCTTAGATCTCATTGTGATTTTTCCCATAGCACCTACGACAACTCTCGCACTCCACAATTAACATCCCAAAATCATGAAAAATATCTAAGGAAACAAGAGTTCCAGATCGCACTATAGAGCTAGAAAACACTAGACTCATCCCGTAACGCCTTACTCTCGGCCCCAAAGCGATCCCAACCGAAGTCAAATCATAATGAGATCTAACTCTTTTAGAGCTCATTGTGATTTTTCCCATAGCACCTACGACAATTCTCACACTTCACAATTAAAATTCCAAAATTATTAACAACGTCTAACGAAACAAGAGTTCCAGATCTCGCTACAGAGCTAGAAAACACTAGACTCATCCCCAGACGCCTCCCTCTCGCACCCAAAGCGATCCTTGGAGAACCGAAGCACCCCAGGGAACCTCGCGAGGGCAAACCCGAAGCGAAGCTAACCCAGCACCGGCCTCGCGCGAATTTCCTATAAGTGTGGTCACAACGCGACGCTTGGCAGAAGGAAGGAAGAGTGGTCCATCCGCTGCGCGTGGCGGGGGTGGTCGGTGGGAAGTGGCTGGCAGGGGGTTGGAATAATCCACGGCGTTATTTTATTCGTGGCTGCGATGCAGTCGATGCAGAAAGTTTTCATAAACGTTGCTCGTGGCCACCGTGTTTCTCTCCTCCTCTCTCTGTCTCTCTGTTCCTCTCACCTCTATCGCTTTCGCTGCTCTGTCCTCCTCCCTTTCCGGTCCCAGCTGCTCGGTCGGTCTCCGTTACTCGCCACGAGCGCGCTCGCAACATGCAGCAGACAACGGTTAATCAATGGGCTTCAAGCGCAGGCTCGCATCCCGGGATCTTTCCTGATGGACAGCGGCAACAGCACCGGTAACAACGCGCCTGGATGCCGGACTCAGCGGGTGCGACGAGGACGGAGGCATAGGCGGCTGGCCAGGCCAGACGAGGACGGACTATGGGTCTGGGGTTTGTTGGGGGTAACGTGGGGTAGTGGCGATGGAGGGGAGGGGTGAGGCTGGGGGTACAGAGAGAGCCGCGGGCACGTAAAACTAGCGAACAATTTAAACTCCCCTTTCAAGTCGTGACTTTGTTTATGCGAACGAAAATAATTCGCTGGCGAGCGGAGAGCTGTCTCTCCATCTCCGTCCCACCCTCGCGGCTGCACCGCCGGTGCTCTTTATTTTTCGCAGCTCGGTCATCGCGGAAGAATAAATAGCTGCGCTCTGTACCCGTACAGAGTTCGTGTCGATAGGCTTTGCATTTGTAAGAACGGCTTTTTTATGGGTTTTCCGAATCGGCCCGGTGAGGCGGGGCTTGCGATGACGAAGGGGTGGATTTCGTTGATATTCGCCGGGTTTAATGGTGTTTCTTTTTTATGGCGGATGACGGTTGCTGGTGATCGGAGTGTGCTATACGTTCACGCGGGGATCATTGTCGATAAGTCACGGGTTCGTAAGAACGAGTTTTTGAATTAGAGACGGAGATGGGGATTTCGTTGGTTACGTGGTTTTTTGTGGAAAATGCAGGTAGTTGGTGGTCGAAGTGTTGTTATTAGGGTTGTCAATTAGAGGGAAATTAAATTAGGTGCGCCGCGCGCTGCAACTGGGGTCGATTTGTAAAAACAGGTTTTTAATGGGTTCTGGGAAACGAAGGAACGGGGGTGAGGCTTTCGTTGCTTTTGATGGCCTTTTTATGGGAAACCAAGGTTGCCCGTTATAGTGTTCGGGGGTAATTAGTCCGTTGAACCATGTGAAAGCGCGAGTGTGTGGTGTTCCACAGTGTCATTTATGAATAAACCTTTGTGGGGAATCGGGAAATGTAGGACTGAGAGGAAATAACTGAATATGTAAATAATTACGGACAGAAATACTGCGGCTCATGAATATTTAAACACTTTTTGTAAGCTATGTCTGCTTCTATGTAAACTGGAGAAATTTCATTATAAGGAGAATTCCTCCTTCCATTAAAAATTTTTAAAAAATTCGGAGAATTAATACGATATTAATTAAAACACTGTAAAAATATCTAATAATTTCGTAACATATTCTGCAATATAAATTACTATAGGGTTTCAAACAAAGATAAAAGTTTCAGGAAACAATTAAATATTCGCAAAAACATTCGCAAAAGCACCTAATTCCATTTCCTTCGTTTTAAAATTCGATAATAATTTATTATTAACCCATTAACAGTTTATCCCGTGACAGTCACGGGCAGAATGTCAAGTACTATACACGGACTAATTACTAAACTAACAAGATAAATATAAAACACGATTTTTTATATTTTTTATTACATGCCGAAAAATTTACGAACATAAAAGGACTGAAAATTTGTTGAGCCTGAATTCGTAATTTTACCACACTGTTAACTTAATCTCGACGAAAGTATGCTACCAGTGAACAATCGAATATTCGACAGAAACCCTACAAAAGAAACACTACAGTTCGCAGAGGGTTAATTCTTCGGTATGAACTAGCCCAAAATAATTCCTCGAAATTCCCCTTTCTCTGCTCCGCGTGGCCCCAGAACTGTGAAGTGAAGCTCGAAGAAAATAGGAGGCATGGGGAGAGGCAAGAAGGAAGAAAAGAAAACGAAGAGAAAATAGGAAAAAGAGTGGAAAAGGAGGTAAAAAATGCGCGGCAGAAAGGGAGATCCAGGGAACGATTGTTTTGACTGAAGCAAAGCATGGCAGACATGGGGTGGCGGAGGGAGTGCGGGGATAATGGCGACATAATGCGGCTGGTATGGGTCCTTGCCGACTAAATAATGAAAAGTTTACTCGTGCCAGGGTTGGTTACGGGTTGCGTGTGAGTGAAAGTCTAGATGCGGAGCATGAGAAAGAAGAAACCGTGGCTGGGCTATTTCGTAACGAGGAAATGCTCGAATTAATATGAGCTTATGCGTTAATACATCACGAATGACAGACCACTGGAATTAATAGGTTTCTGTGCCGAGTTCGTGCGCCACATGGGAGTAAAAGTGATCGTTACGTGGCAAAGGATCGGTGCAATTTTCTGCCGGATCGTCGCCGGTATTTAACCGCTGATTATGCCGCGTTACATCAGTGTCTTCCTACGGAATTTAGGCTAATTGAAATGCAACGACCCCGAGGTGCTTTGGTAAAAGTACGGTATGTTAACAGGTTTTTTTCGTAAATCGCCGTTTCGTTGGTACACCGAGGAGGTTAGGTTCGCGAAATTAATTACTCGCGCGGCGAGCAACGAATGCTAATCGTACTTATCTGTTGGATACATTAATGCGCAGCGTTATCTAATTATTGTCCAAGTGATGGAGTAAAGAGATTAAAGTGATACATGTTGTACAAGGATATTTAGTCGTATCTGATGTATTAAGCGTGTAAATTGATTCCATGCTATTTCCGAAGGGAATCGGAATTTTGTTTACGACTCACGTGCTGTGCAGTTGATTCTCTAAATAGTGTACATTATTCAACCGACTTACGTGATATTCTGTAAACGTAGATAGCGTTCTTTCTCTTTTCTTGCCTCAGGAGAGTTGTCGAAGAAGGTGTATTTAGAAAGGCACCGAATTAATTTACACGCTAAATGATTTCATAGAGACGAGTCTGCTTCTATTCTATTTTACATGTATAATGGAAATAATAGTAAAAATTAGTAATACTAAAATTTAGTAATTAGTAATACTAGAAAATAGTAATTAGTAATACTAAAAAATAGTAATTACTAATACTAAAATTTAGTAATTAGTAATACTAGAAAATAGCAATTAATAATACTAAAAATTAGTCATTACTAATAACAAAAATCAGCAATTAGTAATACTAAAAATTAGCAATTACTAATTCTAAAATTTTGTAATTAGTAATACTACAAATTAATAACTAGTAATATTAGAAAATAGTAATTAATAATACTAAAAATTAGTAATTACTAATACTAAAAATTAGCAATTAGTAATACTAAAATTTAGTAATTAGTAATATTAGAAAATAGTAATTAGTAATACTAAAAAATAGTAATTACTAATACTAAAATTTAGTAATTATTAATACTAGAAAATAGCAATTAATAATACTGAAAATTAGTAATTACTAATACCAAAAATCAGGAATTAGTAATACTAAAAAATTAGTATTAATTCGTAAGTAGAGTTCATTTACATTGAGACTTACCACCTAGGAGACACAGCAACAACGATAGGAAAAATTCGTGTCTTACCTGAAACAAAAAGAAGAAAAACGTTGTTAAAGATATTATACCACAAGGAAATAGAAAAACCGCATTAAACTTGATCATAAATTACAATTGAAAATATTATGAAACCGTATAATGCAAATCTTAAAGCCCATCAATCTTCCAAAGCGTATTCTCCTTTCTAAACGGTGAATAAACACAAAAGCCGAGGCAGAAAATAAATTCCATAACAGAAATAAAAAGCTAATAAATTATACAAAAGAACGGAGAAAAGTAAATAAATAAATTACACGAAACGAGGAATAATAAGGAAATATAAGATAAAGCGGAAAATTGTTAGGAATGCAGTAACGAGGTGTGTAAGAACAACTCGTAGAAAAACAATTATTACAAAATAATTTATATGAACAACCGTATACAGGGTGAGTCACGCGACTTCTTCAGGATATAACAAATTAAAACTCCGATGTATACATGCTCCATAAAAAAATATTTCATTATAAAAAGAATGATATTATATCATTTATTTAGTTATATCATAAAACATTGAGATGATCTTGACCATTTTTACAGGAACACATACCTTTCTCTATTAACTTCTAAAACACTTCCAAACAAATTAAGAGACTCACCTTACATTATGAGGCAAAATTCTCAAAAATCCGTGGATTATCATAAATTAATTTCATCAATTAATTATAACATTTTAACACTCTACAATACATATGCTCCATAAAAATATTATATTTCATAGCAAAAAGAACGATCTCCTTATATCATTTACTTATATCATAAAACATTGAGACGATCTTGACCATTTTTACAGGAACGTACCTTCCTCTGTCAATGTTTAAAATACTTGTAAACAAATTATGTGACCCACCCTGCACGATGAAATAAAATTTTCAAAAATCCGTCGATTACCACAAATTAATTTCGTCAATGAATTACCACAAATTATCACGTACAATTTAATTTACATATCCCGATGATCTTGTGGTAGTGGTTGTCATAGAATGTGTGGTACGAGTGTGAGGAATGTTTGTGTGGAAGAATGTGTGTGTGACGAGCATGACAGAGAGTCGTAAAAGAACAATCAGTAGGTGAATGACAGTCATTACAAATAGACGTTGCGTGCGAGAGAGTCCATGATAGATCACATAGCAGATAGAAGCGAATTTATTTTACCAGATTTAGTTATAATTTATGTAGGATCGGGGTGGGTGGATGGGCTAAAGTAATGTTGTTTTGCTGCTTCTTAAAATACAATAAACTTATGCTTATATTATCGGCTGCGAAACTAGAGACACTATCTTGAGGACCGTGAAGGACTGTCCGCGCCCTTGCACCCTTATTTAAGCATTCACTCTGTCCTTTTCCATACCCAGGCTTTCCTTCGCGATCATACTTCTTTCCCACGGAACCTCGGTGGGCTTCAATCACTCTGCACGCATCTCTAATCTTTCCCTCTAACATAAACATTCATTGAAATCGATCCTCTTGCGCGCGGTCTCCTTCGTTCTGGGTCCAGACACACTTGCCATTCTTCCAGGGCCGTGCTTATTCCAATCCCACATTTATGTTGCGCTGTTATTGCGTTAAATAAATCTTCTCATTAGTTTATCCATTTACTCACAAATCTAACTGAAATTATTTAATATCATACGAATTTGTTAAATCGATCATTGCGAATTAAATCGCCACGAAGAATATCCAGCAAACATGAAGGAACGAAGAAATCAGTGAACGAACGACGATAAATCAGCACCCAGGAAATCACCCCATTAAGCAGCTCGCCTCGACCTTCCCCACCTTCCCCAAGACCAGCCAGCTCTTGCCTGTTGCACCCGCGTTCCAGCGAGTCGCGTCACGCAAAAGTGCACTCCGTCAGCCTAAACGCGGCTGTGTCTGCCAGCCGAGCAACCAGTTGTTGCACACGCTCGCCGAAAGGCGCGGATGATCGACGCGATTTCGAGGAGTGCTCGCAGGAAACCAGGACGAGCGTGGAGGGTGCAGGGTGAGCGAGGAAAACACGGGCACAACGAAGGGGTGCCGAAGTTGGGCGGAAGCCGGAGGGGGTGGACATCGCCTGGAGCCTCTTCGATATTTATTTTTTCCACGCGCGTATTTTTTTCCCTCCGCTTTTCTCCTTTTTCCTCCGTTTTTTATTTTTTTTTTCTTTTTTTTTTTCCCGTTCCCAACCAACCCTCCCTCCGCCGGCCGCCAACTCGTTTCCTCCCTCTCCCTTTTTTCGCCCATTTCGCTCGGTTTTTTAATTCGCCCGATATTTCCTGGTCGTTCGCATGTTAATTTTCGGCGACCAATGACGCGGCAGGCCCCCGGGCCACAGACGTCGATGATATTTCGCGGCCAGGCACGGCCAGCTAGCGCGCTGAAATTCTCCATCGCGCCAACACGCCTCGCTGTATCTACGTTTACCGTGTTTTCTGTCCTCAGGTCGGAAAGCTTCGGAGAGTCGACGATTTCGGGGGTTGAAGATGCTGAGGATGGGGGTGTAGATCGGGGATAATTGTTGGGGATGATGGATGCGGTTGGACAATATGGAGGACGAAGACACAGTCGCATGGGAGATTATTGAAGATACATACCTTGGGGAAAAACAGGACACGTTTCTCTACAACCATTTCTGTTTGAGGACGAATATGTGCCTATAATTATGAAAGTGGTCTAAGTCATCGACTTAAGAGGAACGATTTTATTATTTATTTCGTGTACTTCGTGATCAGTATTCGAGGTATTGTTTCAGTGTAATTTATAATTTTTTTTTGAGAGAGAATTAATTAGGAGGAAATTACAATTTACAGGGGAATTGTGTTTGTGATTTTAGGGCAAGATCATGCAAATTTTTATGGAATGTTGTTTTAGTAATAGTATAATTATTGATCAGTATTCGATGTATTGTTTCAGTGTAATTATTATCTATGAATCGTGATGATGTTATTTGAACGAGGAGAGAATTGTGGGTACTGGAGAGGATTTGGGGGTAGTTTTTCAATGCAGAGGAGATTAGTGAGATACGTGCCTATAATTATAAAAGTGGCCTAAGTCATCGACTTAAGAGAAACGATTTTATTATTTACTTCGTGTTACATTCATTTATATCACGATAAAATATATTTATTTTCTACAAAACAGTGAAGAATTGAATCGTTAGATTGAGTTTCCAACTTTATCGCAATTAATTTTATAGTTCATGACGTATTTAAAGGAAGAAAATTTAATATTTCAGAAGCAAATATAACTGACATAGACCACTTTCATAATCATAGGTAGATATGAGACGTTACTTGTCCATGGTTCCCGGTGTCAGAGCAAACAGGATGACTGCGATGTTGAGTTACAGAGCATTATACAGGGTGACCTAGTAACGACAGTACAATAGGGAAAGGGGTGATTGCACGTGAAAAAAATAAAATATAGAATTTTTTCATTCAAAGTTTCGTTGTCGAGAAAATCAATTTTGAATATTCAATGTCGAATTTCTTGACAACGAAGCTTCCAATGATAAAATATTATTCTTTATTTTCTCGTAGAATCATCCCCTTCTAGATTGTACTACCGTTACTGAGACACCCTATATATTTCAGCCATTTTTCTTTTCATTCAAAATTGTATTCGAGCAGCAAAACAGCTAGGACGTGTCACACCAATACTCCTCTACTTGTAATTAGTTTTATAATGTATCATACACGAGTACCACTGTATTAATTATATTCTTAGCATAAAGAAATCATGACAATTTCTCTCGTTGAATTTACTACACTTATATGCCCATCTTTTAAATTTTCGATTAAAAATTCTATATTTGTATCATCGTTCCCATTACTCGATTTGAACAAGTTGCTTCGAAAGAAGTGAAACACAAAATGGCATCTTTTGACAGTAATTCTGCCACGACCGAAATTCCCATTTTTAAGCTTTTAATTAAAAATTTCAATATTAAAATTCTGGCAACTTGACTCTGTGATTTTTCTTTTAATATACATATAGTTAATTGTTCGATATTTCTTCTTATTCGATTTTTGTTCAGATTCTTCTTCTTTCCTTTTCTCACTTATTGGTCCATTAATAAATTATGGTAAATTTAGTATAAATATTTCAATATAATCGTTGTCAAATAATTAACCGTTCTATGTTTCCTCTTATTCCATTTTGGTTAAGATTTCTCTTCGTCCCTTTTCTCACCCATTGGTCAATTAATAGATCATGGTAAATTTAGTATTAATCTTTCAACATGATCGTTATCATCGCGTGATTTTTCTCGTAATGTACTATTTCAATGTCTATCCGATTACGTATGTATTTCGTTTCTTCTAAGATCTACACGTAATCTGTTTCATCCATCACGATCGATCATTCGATCGCTTATGGTATGTTCGGTATTAATAACAAATTTTCTGCCGTCCATCACGAGCACGTGTAACCTTAGAAAGGTGTACCAATAAACTCCTCGCTATCAAATACACGTTGTTACATCCTCGATAATTGCATTACGTCAATCACGTAAAGCACGCGAGCGTTTAACTGAGATACAACCTCGTAGACGAGGTGAAAAAATTCCGGATGAAGAACGCGTTATAAATCGACACGTCGGGGGATCCTCGGATCATCGAACTCCTATCTCGAACTCGTTAGTCCGCAACACGAGTGCCGAGTACCATTCTCGTAAAAAAAGAAAGCAGCTAGACTGTCGCTTTTTGAGTCGTCGAGAAAAGTAGGCATCACCTGTTTTCGACCAGCTAACGAGTCCACGATCAATCAGAAGGCCACCGCAAATGAGTCGAACGAAACGGCAATGGCTGGTTTCTCCTGTGGCCGTTTCGAATGCTCGAGAAAATACGTAAACTGGTCCCAAGAATGGGGGTCATTTTTATTTTCTCTCGAATTATTCCCTTCTCGAGCCGACTGTGTCGCGACTTTCACGCGAATCGCAAAAGACGAATCGATCGGGAATTGTTTCAATATTGAATATAATCGATAAATATTTTATTTATCTTTTTAATTTATTTAGAAATAAATGGGTCAGGAGTAAACCTAATTTTACGTGTCAGAAAAGAGTGGAAAGTGACATAAATACTATAAAATTATATAAATTAATATAAAATAACTATAAAATTATAAAATTACGTAGTAAAATATATAAGTATAGATACAAATGTAAAATAAAAGTAAAATAAAGGGTACTAAATTTTATAGGGGTATTTTGATGTGTTGGTATTTGTTTTTGGAGATCTGGAATATGAAGATGACAGAAAAATTGTTTGAATTTTTGATGTCATATATGAATATCTAATGGTAAGAAAAAATATTAAGTATAACAATTTAAGAAAATTCTAGGTTGTGCTTAATTGAATTATAAAACATACGATTCACGTATGTATAAGAAAAAGGAAAAATAGGAACAAATTTTCTATTTTCCACAGAAAGAAATTATACGATTCGACCAGATATCAGAAAGAAGAATTTTCTGTCCACCAAAATTCTTTTCTTGTTTGTAAATCCACAATAGCAATAACAAATCTACGTAATCGATATTGCATAAACTTCATCTCCAATAAAGAATAAATTATAAAAATATGATAATCATAATAGAACCTGCTTCGAATAATTTTTACCTCTCAAATAGTTTTCCAAAACTTAGTTTTCCAGAAACAAATTTCCAGAACTTTAGACACCAATATCTCGAAAACAAAAGTATGTTACATACCATATTTTGCCTCACAACTATAAAAATATCGAACAATTGCAAATTGTTTAAGAAATTTGGAAAAATTCAGGAAGAAGATTAATACTAACCCTATGTCCTTGGCAATTTTTCCGTTAAGATAAAATATTATAGCAATTTGACGACTCTGCCACAAATTCCACGATATTTTCCAAACGTTAAATAAAAAATCGTATACAAATTTACAAGTAAAATTATTTCAGTTTGATGTTCTATCGTTGCGTTGTTCTAAATTTGATTAATTAGCATCGATGTTTGGAATTGGATTATATGGCGACTGTCGAGTGAAAAGGTTAATTCGTGGAAATTTGCTATGAAAGGGACGAATAGGCAGAAACGATCGTCGTTTCGGAGATTTCGACGCCCGACCGCACGCCGGAAGTGGATCTCTGCTACCAGGCGTTGGAGTCCCTCGTGCCTACGTCAATGACTTACAGCTCGAAAGTTTTGCAATCGTTTGATCCAAATCGCAGTGTCACCGACGAGTGAAAGACTCGAAGAGAAAGAAGAGGAAAGGACAGTTACGAGATCATCTTCTGAAGGACAGTACACGAATCCGGATTTCTTTTCTCACGATACACGATACTTTGCATAATTCTCGGAATGAATCTAGATTAAATTAACTTTGTACGTTCTTTTGGATATTTTTGAAACACAGCTCGCTTGCGAAATTAATTGACAGAGTTTCTTATTTTGGTGACCTAGTATTCTGCGACAGGTTCTCAAATATTTTTCTAAACAACCTCCACTGATGACTACATCCTCGAAGTATCACCTGTATAATTTTCTGTCATTTATTTTCAGAAACGTAATTTTTTTTACGAATCTATTATGTAATACGTTGTTGCTATTATTATTCGAATTATTCGAATTTTTTCATTAATATTAGGACTATCTCCCTATAATATAAACATAGATACAATACATATGTATATACAGGGAGTGATATGTAATAGTTGCCACAAATTTTAGGCACTTTTTGAAATATAAAAAGCCTAATGAAATATACAAAACCTATTTTCTTTAATAAAAAGTCAAGGACGTCTAAATTTCTGAAACCAAGGTCATTCGAAGGCTGTAACATAGTAATGCATAGAACTCGTATTTTTATCGACAATAATCATACAAAGACAAAAATACAGAGTGCGATTTAAGAAAGTCAAGATGACTTGATGTTTTATCGAAAAGAAGAATAAGTTTCACAATTTTTATACTTTAACATGTAGCTGATGAAATACAGTTCAATTTTCGTAAATAAACAAACTGCATAAATAAATCTCAATAAACAACACAAAAATAAAAACAAAATAAAAATTTTATATTGAAAAATTAACCCTTTGCACTCGACGATATTTTCGTTACAGAAAAATAGTAATTCGAAGACTTTCTGTCATAAAGCTGATATTTTTAAAATAGTCAATAAGAAATCGTATGCAAATTAAGATAAAGAATTATTTTACTTTGACATCGCTTATTTTACTTTTACAATCTAATTAAATGGCGACTGAGAGTCGTCTCTCGAGTGCAAGGGCTTATAAAACTTATTAATACAAAAATTTCTCGTGGAAAATTCCTGAAAAATTATGGTAACAGTTACGTGCCACATCCTGTATACACATTACAACAATCATGTTTTCCAATAATATTTCCAATAACTCCAATATTGTCAAGACCAATTTAGTAATTCTTGATATTCATTATCCAAGAATCTAAATTAATGGGATCACATGCATAGTGATAGACTTCGTACAGTGTAGTAACAACATCAAGTTGTTCCCATTAAAAAATGTTAAAGGGGTTATTATGCAGGAAATAATAGTGAGTGGAAAACTGTGGAAAAACTGTGTAGATCTTTATTGCACGGGCGAGTGGTTAGAACTGACCTGTTCAGGGTCTCGCAGGTCAAAAGTCGTCTTTAGAAAACTGGTGACAAAAGACAGAACATTGGGGGACGGGATCCTCCTCACACCGCTGGAATGTACAGTTTGCTTCACTATTGAATTTTACCATAACAGAAAAAAACAATAATTAATTAATAAATTAAAATTAAAATTAGCCACAAGTTCACCCACAAAGATACGAAGCATTTGGAAAAGCGAATAAAAATAAATTCGACCAATTTATTTGAATAAAATTCGGTTTCAATAAATGGGACAGTCGATACGGAAAACTGGGCAGCGAATCCCGCGGATGCGCGAGCAGAATCGCTTTCGGGACAAACGATCCGGTCTGTCAGCTCTGACGGAAGATTCACGAGTGAAAAGAAGAGGGAACGACCTCGATGGAGGAGAATCGCGTCTTCGAGTGTTGCAGCAGCCCGAGGAGAAAGCCTGACGACTGGAGCTTGACATTGGCCGACATTAGCCTGTTCTTTCGTGGCACGAATCCGTCGTCCGTGTTCTCGAGTGTCGCCGAGCTATCGGAAATAATCCACCGGTGAAAGCGTCTGATAACGCCTTCGAGGTCGCCTCTAAATTTATGCCAGAACGATAGTACTCGTATCGAATAGTCCACAAGAGCTGTGACTATGTTTATAAGCGATTTGCCAAGTCGTTTTGCGTTTACTCGCCACGCAGAGATCGCAAAATGGAGGACCGAGGAGAACAGGTGCATGGATGCACGCGAAGTTCGGCGAGTCGCTTGTGAAGAGCGAAAAATATATTATTTGTAAATGGACAGTGATAAATGGGTTAGTGGAGACTTGAACGATGGTCTCGCTTTTTCAGTACACTGTTACCATGTTATTTTAAGTTTCCACGTATACTTTCTGTGATTCTATGTCTCTGAATGCATCGCTGCTTTATTAATGGTGGAAGAATTACGAGCGGAAAATTCTAGAAACTTCTGTGACATTTTAAAAATGAGAAATATCGAGGAAAATGCGAGGAGGGTATACTTCGATGTGTCTTTTAAATTTTCCTTGGTTTGTTTATATTTTTTATTGTTTTTTAGAAAATAGGTTGTAAAAGGAATGAATTATATTTTAGAGGAGATTTACATATGAATGATTCACCACAGTGGAACGACGACGATCGGAACGATGATTATGCGAATTTCGATTATCCTATTAGAGCAAGTGTGCTATAACTATTCCACGAGAATGAGTAGAATATAGAAAAAAAGTAGATGCAGTATAAATTTCTATGTTTAATTTATATGTAATTTATTTCCTATCTTGAATTTTTCTTATGGGATATATATATTTATTATATAAAAATTTATACTGCATCTATTCTTTTTCTATATTCTACCCATTCACGTGCAATGGTTATAGCACTACATATATAATAAGAAAAATTCAAGATTAGATAGGAAATAAATTACATATGAATTAAATATATAAATTTATACTGCATCAATTTTTTTTTTATGATATATTTAATTTTTTTCTTATATCTAATAAGAAAAATTTAAGACAGGAAACAAATTACATATGAATTAAATATATAAATTTATACTGTATCAATTTTATTTTTCTAATATATTTAATTTTTTTTATATCTAATAAGAAAAATTCTAGATAGGAAATAAATTACATATGAATTAAATATATAAATTTATACTGCATCTATTTTTTTTTTCTGTATTCTACTCATTCTCGTGGAATGGTTATAGCACACTTAATTGAAATTCGTATAATCATATATATATATATTCATTTATTTAACACTAAACGTACCAAGTGGGGTCGAATAACCCTTTTCAAGATTTAGTCTATAATTGTACATTTATTGTTAGTTCTTTCGCTCATCTGATTTTCGTAAAATTTTCGAATTTTCATAAATTCGTATGTTATCTGACTGTTTAATTTCTCGCTTTCTGTTTTTCTCTCAACTTATTTTTCACCGTGAAATATTCTTATATACATGCCTGATGTACCACAAGGGGTCATTTGGTCCCTTATGGTAAGAATAGGTGTAAGTAATGTGTAAAATACCGATACATTTAATATTAAAAAATATTTATAATTGAAAAATTTTTTATTTCTCGTTGATTTGTGACACAATTCAAAATTTGCTTCTTTCAGAACGATTACCCAAAAAACCTGTCATTTGAACAGACATTTATCCTAATTAATTCAAACAATCGACATTCTACTGTATTTTATATTCCTAAATCCACCATTGCCATGTCGACAGTAAGTTCGTCGATAGAATTAAAACGAGAAGAAAATTGCAAAAAATTTTTGCGATATTTTTCTCAATATACTTGCGAGTGTTCTATAATCTTTTGTTATTTCAACGAAATTTTTCGATTCGTCTCTATTCGCGGAAAAGTTTCGTAGAGGAAGTTATATTCGGGAGTAAATTTACACAGGAATAGAATTATTGCTAATTTCTAACACTGAAACAATGATACCGCGATATAATGGGCGGGATGAATGACAAGAATACTGGAAGAGCAATCATTCAGAATATAATGGAAATTTACTGCTAACTTTTATTTCCACTTTCGTAGAACAACCCCGACGAACAAATTCGCGGAACATTTTCGCCAGAGCCGGGAACTCGCGCGCGAAAATGCAAAAAAGCTTCGATGAAATACTCCATCCACATTCCAGCCACGATCAATCATCATATTATACGTTTATCGTACTTTTTGCCTCATCATATTTTCAACTTGGGGCAGTAATTAAACTACGCGAAACAAATAGACGCAACATCGTGCATTTCTCTGTAACATTTCATTCGAGTCATAGAGGGGGCACTGAATATTCCGTAATTTTCGAATTTCAAAAAATTTCAGAGGGGCAATTTTTAATATTAAATCGCCAGCGAAATTTCCCGATTTAAACAATTTTGAAATACAAAGGAATCGATTAGCTGTGTATCTTTGAGAAATTCACAGTACGTGTTATAATTAGGAGAGAACAGACACAACATCCTGCATTTCGCTGTAATATTTTATTTGAATCATAGGGGGGAGAGCGTGGTATGCATTGAATATTCCGTAATTTTCGAATTTTTAATAATTTCCGAGGGGAAAATTTTAATATTAAATCGCGATCGAATTTTCCCGATTTAAAAAATTTTTAGATACAAAGGAATCTTTGAGAAATTCATAGAACGTGCTATAATTAGGTGAGAACAGATGCAACGTTGTGCATTTCACCGTAACATTTCATTAGAGTCATAGGGGAACATTGAATATTCCGTAATTTTCGAATTTCGAAGAATTTCCGAGGGGAAATTTTTAATATTAAATCGCGATCAAAAGTTACCCAATTAAAAAGATTTTGAGATACGAAGGAATCTTTGAAAAATTGACAGTCGTGTTGTAATTAGGAGAGAATAGCAACATCTTACATTTCACTGTAACATTTCATTCGAGTCATAGAGGGTGCATTAAATATTTCGTAATTTTCGAATTTTTAATAATTTCCGAGAGGAACTTTTTAATATTAAATCGCGATCAAAATTTTCCCGATTTGAAAAATGTTGAGATACAAAGGAATGGATTAGCTGTATATCTTTGAGAAATTCACAGTACGTGTTATAATTAGGAGACCATTTAACGGTAGTACGAGTAATTTGATGTTTTCTTGCGTTCTACTAGCGATACGCGATGAATATCAAAGCTAAAATTCTTGATAGTCGGAGAAACAAGTTTTTCCACTAATTGCACATGTAAGATAGATCTAATCAGTTGCAATTCCACCGGGAGTGAGGAGTTACATATTAAAAAATGTGTAACTGTATCACTATTTTCAGATCTTTTCTACTAAATTTCATTATCTCGAGTCATTAAAAACTTTCTAGAAAATAGAATTCTTGATATTCAATTAAAACACGAAATCTCGAATGTGGCCGAGTTGCTTTGTTTCTTTTCAGTTAAATTGATTAACTGGACTTTCAACAAGAGCAACGCGTAATTGTATCGAAGATAAGCCAACAAGTTTAGCATAAGATTAACAAAACGTGTGAACTAAATACACGATAAAATTCGAATTAAATAACGAAATAAAGGATCTTCATCCAAAACCTGCAGTAGATTCAGGTCATGGTATATATTCAAAAATTATACATTCGATAAAACACTTCCTCGATTTAAACTTCTGTTAAAATACGAAAGAAAAGAGGACAACAAGTAAAAAATAAATTAAAAATATAATATATTAAGATTATGGATTTCAATGGTAAAATGGCTGCAATATATTGAGAGGAATCTTAATTTGGATGGTGTCACTCTGCATCGAGGTCTATCGTTGCTTCGAGGAACCATCCAGCTTATCAATTCTCGAAGCTGGGTTGAGTGACGCAATGGGTTGTCATAGGGCCTATAAAAATCTTGTCAAAGGGAACAACAGGGCACACTTTTTGACAGTGCATCGTCTGCACTACGCATCATAGAAGACTTAGAGCTTCCACTTATCTTATACCACCAAGGAGTATAAAATATAGTCAGAGTCAAAAGTTCCTATTGACTTATTAATCCGACGCTACCACAATATTCTCTATTAAAATCTTTTATTACTCAAGAGAGGTATATCTATGGGAATGGTGAGGGCGGTGTGTTTAGGGTATAAAGTCACCGCCTTTGACAGTACCTTTGGTGTCAATGACGAGTGACCACGCGCAAGGATCGCATGAACGGGATATTTATGGCAATATCGAATGCAAATGAAGAGTGAAATGTGTCTGAGTATTTAGAATACGTGATCTACCTAGGGGAAGGCTGTGAGAAGTGTGTGGGCATGAGTATGAAAGAAGACAGAGTGTAGGGGCAAAATAAGGGTACCAGGATGCAAGGTCAGTTTCAAGTCAGCAGAATTCGAAATCAGACGTCTTAGAACTCAGTTCGAAGTCAGCAGTGTTTTCGAGAGTCAGTAGTAGAGGTCAATCAGTCAAAAAGTTGTCAGTAGTGAACGTAGAGGTCAGTCAGTCTAAAAACTGATGTTAAGCCTTGGAATGTCGTCCCGGTATTTCGTTCGGCCCTTTGTTTAGAACAGACCGTGTGAAGGCTCTGAAAGTTCTCAAGTACCATTGACGAGGCCCTAGGACCGCAATGTCCCAAGTAGAAGGTTGTTTATATCCTCGCTGTCAGCGCCCTTTGATTTCTTTAGCACCTAAGCCACCACTTAGGTAATCCGCAACAAACAACTATATATCACCCTTCAAGAAGACAAGCACAATTATCTAGATTGTTTAAACAACCA
>NW_016909275.1:653069-664186 GCF_001483705.2 Eufriesea mexicana | reverse complement strand
TGCGCATGCTCAGTGTCACCTAAACCACCGCTAGGATAAACCGTGACAAGGACCCATATATTATTCTCTAGACGACAGGCATAAGAACCCAAATGTTTAAACAACCACCACCACAGAAAGACGCTGAAGTTAGCATACACCCCCAATATCATACCGACCAATGAGAAGACAGTCGATCCTTATAAAACTACCGACAAGGCATTCGCAAGAAGATTCTCGGTAAAACCTCCATCACGACCACATTAAGATTCTCTCTAAACTCCATCACGACCACAACATCAGCAATCGAGACCCACCAACACTCAGCGCAGGAGACTGTCTACTACTGTAGAACTCCTTGCAGTTCAACACCAACCAGGTCTGCCTCTATCAAGTTAGAGTGGGCCGCATCCCAGGAACATTGCCGCAGCAGCGTAACGGGCCTTACAACCCCGTGAAACTCCACCAGCGAGTTGCAGTGCGCGGGAAGCAACAATTAGGTTGAATAGGTTTTACGATTTTTGGATAGTGACTTTGTTATGTAGCGGAAGGATGAGGAAATAGGGCTAGTGGCCCAGAAGACTTTCTTCGTCGAAGGTTTTTATTTTACCGATGGTCCTTCGGCTCGAGAAGGTTTGTCACCCCTCAACCGATCGTCACGCCATTGATGAGTTCAAGTGTTTTAGACGTAAACAGTCGAAGATGCTGCCTGTCGCCTGACTGTTTACACCGTCTATTCTAAGATCGCTTACAGTTATATGAAGATTCTTCCTTCGGATCGAGGAGATATATTTGATAGGTGGTCCAGAGGGTTGATTAGATTTTGGGATTTTTTTGGAGAGGGGAAAGAGGATTTTTGATATAGTGAGTTTGGCTTATGTGAATTTTCTTTCTTTTGGGGTTGGGGTTCAGAGGGTGGATTAGGTTTTAGAACTTTTGGATAGTGAGTTTATATTACGTGAAGATTTTTTCTTTGGATTGGGAGAGATTCTTGTTAGGTGGTTCTAAAAGATTCATTAAGTTTAGGGATTTTTTGAAGAGGGGCAAAAGGATTTCTTAATAATAAGCTTGGCTTATATGAATTTTCTTTTCTTGGTTGGTTCAGAGGGTTGATTAAGTTTTAGAACTTTTGGACAATGAGTTTGTATTATGTGAAGATCTTTTCTTTAGATTGGGAGAGATGTTTGTTAGGTAGTTTAGAGGGTTGATTAAATTTTAGGATTGTCAGAAAAATCTGTGTCTTTGATAGCGTTATCCTACATCGGGGTCTATTTTTGCTTCGAGGAAAATTGCTAAACTGGATGGTTCCTCGAAGCTAGGCTGAACGACGCAATGGGCTGCTGTCATCGAGGCTATGGGAACCTTGCTGAAGAATTCGAAGGGTCACTTTTCAACAGTCCATCATGCAGCACGCATCACAGAAAAACTTGAGCCCCGTTTATACCATTAAGAAATCTCAAATAGAATTAAGAGTAGAAATTCTTGTTGAGTATTATTAATCCGCTCTTACCACAGAATTTTGTAGACAGAGATGAAAGGATTTTTGGATAGTGAGTTTCTTTTTTTGTTTTGAGAAGAGATTTTATCGGAATTGGTGAAAGGGGTTGGTTAAATTCTAAGATCTCGCGAGAATGGGAAAGAAATGGAAAGATTTTTGAATGGTAAATTCGTCTTAAATTTTCTTTTGTTTCTTATTTTAGAGAGAAAATTTTATTATTCGATAAAAAGGTTGAATAAAATTAAAGACTTCATGGGAAAGCAATTAAAGGATTTTCGAACAATAAGTTTGTGTTATATGAAGTTTCTAGAGATGTTTCTTATTTCAAGAGATGATTTCTTAAAAGAAATTTTTACTTATTTAGAACTTATTTAAATTTGATAAAATGTAAATACGAAAAGGAATGTAGAACTTTTAAATGGTAATTTCATCATACGTGAAGTATCTTTTCTTATTTCAAGAAATAATTTTCATTCATTTGACGAGGAAGATTGATTGTGTTTTATTGACTTTATTTAAGGGTTGATTAGGAACAGATTTTACAAACTATTAAACTCACGAACGACTGGAAAGCGTATAATAGCAGACGCTGTGTTATAACGTGATCTTTATGGTTGTTGAATTACCTGACGAATTATTCGTAGCAGGAAGGTATGTAGTGGTTTAATATATGACGTGCGTGCTCCACAGCTTTCGGTGCGGATAAGTGAACTCGTGCTGAGGCGAGACTGTGGAGACATATTTTTAATGGTATTTCTATAAAAAACGGAATTTTCACGCGAAAAAAGACTTCACTCTACAATCCGAATTTATATACCCCCAAAAGAAGCAATTCTTTTTCCATTATATCGCTATTCCTAAACCGTTCTAAGCTCAACAGAAGAGAATATAAAAGTCCAGATTATCTGAAAATATCCCTCGACCATCGATACTTTCCGGTACAAGAATGATCGTCACATCTTCCAAGCACTCTGCGTTATTTCATAATTATCCTAACGTATGCGAACACTATAAGAAGAAAAATTTTCCCAGGGTGCCAGATTTTTTAAATCCAATTTTACCTGCAAATTTCAAATTTTAAACGGTAGATCCCATAAATTTATAATACTCCTATTTATTACACACGGATACAAAAATTTAATACAATTATTTCGAGCAGAAGTTGTTTCAAATATACGAATCACATCCTAATCTTCACGCAGACAAAGGAATAATAAATTCCATCTTCGAATTTCTCATACCACCAAGCTATACGCAGTCTATTTCATCCCAAAATAAATCGTTCCACAAATAAAATACCTCTCACCCCACCTTTCACTGTGTCCACCAATCTACAAAATTTCTCCAAAAAAAAGAAAAAAAAGAAAAAAAATGGAAAAAAAAGATATTTTCTATCACAACCACAAATTCCAACGAAAATTCCAGGGACCAGTGCCGAAATAATCGATCGATCCGTAAAGCGGTGTTAAATAAAAATCATCCCTTTAACGGGTTAATAGCACAATAGACGAAATAGACATTGCTCGACTAGGCTGTACGCGATACAGGCGCAGAGCTCGCCCAAAGGGATCGTTTCATCGCGAGTTTCCGCGCCACTGGGTTAGCCTGTAAACGATACGGATACAGGCCGGTTGCCACGCGAAATATTAATTCTCCGTGCGTTTTCGATTGTCCCCGCGCGTGCACGCGAAACAAGCCGGGCCAAAAGAAAAAAACAATCGCGGAAAGCCCGAAAAGGGTGGGGAGAGGGGGGTTGAAGGGGGTGGAACGAACGTGGAAAAAGGGGGGAAAGAGAGGAAAAGAGAGAAAAAAGGAGCGGAAGGAAAGAGAGAAAAAAGAGGAAGGAACATACGCTCTCCTCGCGCGAGTATCCGTGCACGTACACGGGCGTACACGCGGAATATTTGTCGCGGTTTCATCGGTCAGAGAAAAACGCGGGAATTACCAGAGTTTTCGGGGGCGAAAGCGCGTTATACGCGGCTGTCAAAGCCACAGCGCCGGCAATTTTCGTAGAAAGAGCGCGTTTTCAAACCCGTTAATCGCATTCCCGCCCGCGCAACTGTCACATTATTAAGCATGAAATTGTCAACGTTGCGACTGCTCGCCCGAACGCCACGGGAACGCTCGAAATCCGCCATGTCTCCGGGGTGCTTCGAAGAAGATGCTGATGGATCGATTTGCATGGCAATGGAGCGTGCCTCTTTGCGCCGCTGTGCCGGCAATCGCGGGTTGATTTAAAATTCCCCATCTATTTGCCAAGTAGATTCGCGAAATTAACCCTTTGTAGTACCGGATGTTATTTAACCTTTCGCTCCCACTGGTTCGTGGTCAAATATTATTTGAATCGCCGGGTAAATAGCGAAGAATTATTCTACTTCGTTTTGCTTCTTTTAGTCTAGCGTTTAAGGTTACATCCAATCGCTTATGCTCCGTAAAAGAGAGAGATACCGATGTTCGTATTAACGCTTGCGTGATGAGTTAAGTGGTCTGCAGATATTGGTCTATGTTTGGGGGGTTCAGGAATGATAATTGCCCAGTTACTGTGCACTTGCTCTTGAAAGAACGTTCAGAATTTACACTGTACCAGTGTTCCAAAAAAGGTCCACGTAATTATTAGACCTGGCTACTGTCAAGTCGGCACTAATGGGTATCTCGTCCCGTTTGACAGAGTATAGGTTATTAGGGAACCATTTTGGAACAGTAGATAATTTAATATTTTCGTTTAAGGTTACACCCAATCGCTTATACTACGTTCAAAGAGAGAGATACCGATGTTCGTATTAACGCTTGCGTGATGAGTTAAGTGGTCTGCAGATATTGGTCTATGTTTGGGGGGTTCAGGAATGATAATTGCCCAGTTACTGTGCACTTGCTCTTGAAAGAACGTTCAGAATTTACACTGTACCAGTGTTCCAAAAAAGGTCCACGTAATTATTAGGCCCGGGTACTGTCAAGTCGGCAATGATGGGTATCTCGTCCCGTTTGACAGAGTATAGGTTATTAGGGAACCATTTTGGAACAGTAGATAATTTAATATTTAGGTCTGTATTTATATCGAATGATAAAGCTCGGCATCTTTCAGATAGGCTAACATTCATTTACCTTTTAACACTACTGGGAAAGTTGACAGGTTGACAAGTTGACAAGCTATGGTTTAACCGTGGTGAAAAAATTCCGCGAAATTCTGCGTTTTGTTCGGAGACCGCTGCCAATATTAATCCTGGAAATATTTCAGTTGGTAATTATTTAGAAAAATTAAAACGATAGGCATAAGGACCCAAATTGTTTGTACATCCACCTAAACATATTTGTACAGTTATGAGGAAACCCGTAGCATAACTGTAGTATAATTCAAAAAGAAAAGGTTTATACAAGATTATTCATGCAGAATAACATTTTTATGGTTTGTGATAATTTTTAAAACAATCTTGCACACCAACTACGAGATAATTCGTAACATGTTTAAAAAAAAAATAAAAATCAAACATCTTTTAACTCTTTGCACTTGACGACTTTTTGGCTAAAGAAGGGTACGAGTTGAAAAATTTTCTGCTATAAGGCTGATGATATTTATGAGCAGTAAATAAGAAATTGCATGATAATTAACATATAGAATTATTTAATTCCAAGATAACGTACACTGTTACATTATTTTAAATTTAACATATTAATTAATATCGTGCTTCGAAATTTTATCAAATGGCGACTGAAGGGCGCCTATCGAGTGCAAAGTGTTAAGCTTTTTATTATTATTATTTTATTATTATTTTATTAGTTTATTACTATTACTATGTACCATAAATAAAGTCTTTAATAATATAACATAATTAGATCAAATTGGCTTCTTAGACCGGAATCGTGAAAAGTTGCGTGACAGTCAAGGTGTTAATTTAGACTAGGTCGCATCCCAGCAACATTGTCGCATTCGTGTAAACGGGCCTACAACCCCTCAATACTCCCACCATAATAGTTGCAGTGTTCGAGACGCAACGCCCTATGTAAATTGTCATAATCTCGACAATCCTGTCACAAGACCAAAATTAATTTACACCGATACATAAGCCACGAACGGTGTTCCAAGTACTCTCGTGGATCTTCCCAGACGGAAGGGAAGAATTCCCTCGAACTACCCCTTCCGAGGAACCACGCCTTCGATCCTCCGCTCCCATGCACATTATTAAAACGATATCTCGCGCAACGTACCACGCAATGGTATCCCGTATCGTCATCAGAATCGGCGGGAACACGGGGAACACACCGGCAGCACTCGCGCCGCGGCGCTAGGGGTTGGAAAGGGAGAAACAGGGGCAGAAAAGTTCCGACGCGCGGCCTTTTGTCGCGCGCGCGTGGGCTTCGTATTATCGGCGCTCGCGCGCGTGAAACGCTAGAAAACAAATACCATTGTAATTCCAGCGATCTTTTTTTTTCCCCACCCCTTTCACCCCTTCCGCCCTCGTTGCGTCTCTCTCCTTTTTTGTTGCCGTTTCGTTCTACGCTTCATATGACACACGATACGCGACCGACAGCGTCCGACTCGCGCTCGTCCGCCGCGCGTCGATGAAAAGCAAATCCATTTTCAGCCAAATTACACGCGCCTCTCGTTTACGGATCTGCGACACCACTGCGGATATCATTTTCCTCGCACCCTGGTCCCCATTAACTCGCACCGTTTCTCGTGTTTTTCCCATTCTTTCCCATTTTTTTTTCTTCTTTCTGATTTTTCGTTTCACTCCTCCCTTTTGCTTTTTACCAATTTTGATCGTGACACGGTAATCAGGCTGATACGTTTAGGGTTAACGTAAAGGGGTTAACGGGAAGGATTTGAGGGAAATTGGTGGACACTGGGTTTTAATCGTGTAATGGTAAGAAGGTTGGTTATTTTAGGTTGCTATAACGTAGGAGCGTGGAGATAATGCGACGTTTTGAATGAAAAATGAGTTAATTATTCCTGGAAACGGTAATTCCGTGGGATTCTGAATTGCAAATGGGTTAATAATTACTGGACTTTGATTTAATAGGTAACTATTGGCATACCAACAATGGAGTCCCTCAGGACACGCTACCCTTTAACGAGGTGTAGATATGTGTGGAGGTGGACAATTAAGATCACGATTTTGGTGGTGTCTGTGTCACGATTAACAGAATTAATATTAAAATAAAATTGCGGGAATAATTATAATCTTGGTGAAAAAGTTACGGTGTCTCTTCGTAAGAAATTTTAATTATCAAAATCTTGATATATTAAGGGTTAAATAAATATTTTTCCTAGTTATTTCATTTATATTTGAAGACACCCGCAGAACGATTTACGTTAAAAACGGTAATACACATATAGCGATACACCAAACAGGTATTTTATTTTTCCATCGAAATTTAATTTAACACTGTAATTTATTTTGTATTTTTCATTTAACCCTTTTCACTCGACGATCTTTTCGTTACAGAAACATAGTAATTCGAAGACCTTCTGCCATAACGTCGACGATATTTTCAAAACGGTAAATAAGAAGTATAAATTAATTGCAAGACGTAGAATTATTTTACCTCGATATTTCACGCGTCGTTGGGCAATTTTAAATTCGAGATATTAATTAACAACGACCTTTAAGATTTGATTAAATGGCGACTGAGAGTCGCCTCTCGAATGCAAGGGGTTAAAATAGGAATTATTTTCAAAATTATCCTTACCGTGTAATTAAATATAGCATACGCGTAATAACGAAAATTAAAATAAAATAACGAAATCAATAATTGGAAAAATAAAAGATCCGATTTTCAATTTTGTTAAAATAATTTTCATGCGGTATAAAGTTTCTGCAAAAATTAAATTTGCAAATATAAATGATCAACTATGAAATTTCGGATAAATAATTATTAACGTTGTCACGCAGACATTCTCTTAAATTTTGTAACAAATATTACAAAGGGAATAATTATTCCAATAAATTTGCAGGTGTACCTGATATTCAGTGACCTTTTATGGTAAAATTTGTCGCCGCAGTAATTATGAGCAGCGTTCCCGTGCACGTATAATTCCCATATATTTTTCCCAGATAAAATGCTATTGATTTTGAAAGTTGCATAAAAATATTTCGCCGTATCTAACCTACGATCGTTCGCGGAATAAGCCGATAGATCCCCGTCGAGGTGAAACGTTTCGAAAACGCGTACATCGCGAAAGATGTCAACCGCGTCGCGACATTTATCCGCGATATTTCCATACTGTAAACAATCCACGAAAATCGCAATTAATAACGTCGCTATGTTATCGGATTTTTGTTTTAAAAAAGGCGGCACGTCAAACTCCATTCGAACGTTCGTGATTCACAGTCGAAACCCATTTTTCATTCCTACGAAATCTTTGTTAAATCCTTCAACTTTCACCAAACTCGATTCAGGTTAATCCCCTTAACACATTTTCACACGGTGCCCGCGATAAATAACAATTTAATTCCACTATTTCGTTCCAAAGAAATTCCTTTTTGTCCACGAATATCGTTCACGTGAGATACATTTCGTATCCCAGGTTCGTGAAATTTGTTTTCCTGCAATCTTCTTGCGTGAGAAAATTTTTAGTGCAGCTTCGTTTCCTTAAAAATGATCCATTTCCCTTCTTTTGTACTATTAACGCTTTGACTGCCACGCATCTTTTATATGGCACCCTCAGGGGGCCACGATGAAATTTCCATTATTCTCAGAAAATACAATGATGAATTGTCAAACAACGTGACAGGGGAAAAAAAATTGTGAAAATTATTAATATTTTCTGCTCAAAATTCTCTATTTATTTACGTTGTTCGAATTTTCAACAAATAAAATAGGTTAGAATAAAACAAATATGAGTTTTAAAAATTCCATTGGTGACACCATGGTTCCACTGACAATGAACAGAGACAAGGGACGATCACTGATGACCACCATGGCAGTAAACGTGTTAACTCTATCGTCTGACAAGCGACCACCATTTGCTTTCATACGAGACATAGAGCGTGACCCTAAATGACAGTTTTTAGAACTTCTATTCAAAATTCAAGAGTCTTTGGTCACCCAACTTCGCAATTTTTCTTTCAATATACGTGTAATCATTTCTCCAATGCCTCCTATTCCTGTATTTTCTTGAAATTCTAATTTCTCTTCATTCACCAGTCATTTGACAGTGTTTAGGGGTTTAGAATTAATATAGTTTATATATTACATTACATTATTATATTATATATTGGAAAACGCGTGCAGGGTGTGCATGGTGGGAAGAAGAACATAAAAGGGCAAGTACGTTCTAAGTTAAAGGAGAGATGTGAGAATAGTCACAACTAGGAGAGAGTAGGGACAACTAGGGAGAGTAGTCAAGAAAGAGTTGTCAATGAGGACAGAATTGTCAATAGCGTAGTTGTTGAGAAGACCTGTCAATAACGTAGTTGTCAAGCTGAGAGTTGTCGAAACTAGTTGCCAGAGTTGCAAATAATTGTGAGTTGCTAACAATTGTGAGTTGTAATAGGAGAGTTGCTGCAGAAGTGTAGGTTGAGCGTTGTGATAAGTTGTAATAGTTCGTATCTTTATCGTTACTCACATACTCTGTCACTGTTAAATTATTATTAAATAAATAAATTTATCACCACCAATCCGTCTCTACAATAGGTACAGTCAATCTCCCAATACCTCCTCATCTTCCTAAAACCTTTTCTCACAGTTTCTCCTATTTTATTTCTTCGTCAGCCAGTCAATTGACCGGTCATGACAGTGTTTAGCGTTAACAATCGGTCCTGCAAGACGTATCATGTCAAAAGAAAGACCATTTCTTTCGGTTCATCCATCACCATACTAAACGTTCGGAGTTCATCGATGCATCTGCATGCATCGTGCATAGGGAAGCAGCCTCGATTGCCAGGTTTGACGTAGCACGCCGTTCTCGCCATATTTCCTTTTCAACCTTTTTTCCACGCGGTGCGTGCAATTGAAAACCGGTCCCACGACTCTATCAGCTACAGCACCGAGGAAAATGGCGAGTTGGATGCACCACGACGGCAAAAAGACCCGCGATGCTTCTGTACCTTAGTGCACCGTGTAATTTATCGGCGTATGCTTCCTGGTAATTTGTAGGCGTGCGCTGGTCATCGCGGCGAGGGAAGTATCAATTTCGAGTCGAACGTGTGAATCAGCGATTCCAATGGATTCGTCACCGGTGTTAATTAATGTGCTGATTATCGCCGATGAATCGTGATGGCGTTGTTTCCACGCGCAGAGAATTGCGGTCAGTGGAGTAGATTGTGGGATAATTTTTTTTTTTAGAATTAATTAGGGCGAAATTACAATTTACAGGGGAGTTGTGTATGCGATTTTAGGGGAAAATTATGTAAATTTTTATGGAATATTGTTTTCGAATAGTATAATTATTGATCACTATTCGACGTATTGTTTCAGTATAATTATAATTTTCTTTTTTTGAGAATTAATTAGGGGAAATTACAATTTACAGGGGAGTTGTGTATGTGATTTTAAGGGAAAATTATCTAAATTTTTATGGAATATTGTTTTAGAATAGTATAATTATTGATCACTATTCGACGTATTGTTTCAGTGTAATTTATAATTTTTTCTTTTTTTTTGAGAATTAATTAGGGGGAAATTACAATTTACAGGGGAGTTGTGTATGTGATTTTAGGGGAAGATTATACAAATTTTTATGGAATATTGTTTTAGAATAGTATAATTATTGATCATTATTCGACGTATTGTTTCAGTATAATTATAATTTTCTTTTTTTGAGAATTAATTAAGGGAAATTACAAATTACAGGGGAGTTGTGATGGTGACTTTAGGGGAAGATTATACAAATTTTTATGGAGTATTGTTTTAGAATAGTATAATTATTGATCAGTATTCGATGTATTGTTTCAGTGTAATTATTATCTATGAATCGTGATGATGTTGTTTGAACGAGAGAATTGTGGTTAGTGGAGAGGATTTGGGGGTAGTTTTTCAATGCAGAGGAGATTAGTGAGATACGTGCCTGTAATTAAGAAAGTGGTCTAAGTCATCGACTTAAGAGGAACGATTTTATTATTTATTTCGTGTTGTATTCATTTATATTACGATAAAATATATTTATTTTCTACAAAACAGTGAAGAATTCTATCGTTAGATTGAGTTTCTAGCTTTATCGTAATTAATTTTAAAATTTATGAGCTTTGAATATTTCAGAAGCAAATATAAATGATTTAGATCACTTTCATAATCATAGACACATATAAAATTGCATTAGGGTAGTTCTGTGTGACTGTAAGAAATTTTTTACAATTTAGTTATGATTTAATGTAACAATAATGAATTATATTATTTATTTTAGTCTATAGACCGGAAGGATTATGGAACCTTTAAAAGTGGGGCAATTTTTAAGTAAAATATAAAATTTGGATATTTTACCAAGATTTGGGTTCAATTAGATAAATATGAAAAATTATAGTACGTATATGTTACTTCTAAATCACTTATTCTCACATAATACTAATTACAATCTATCCAAAGCCACTTCTAAAACGAATAAAAATTTCTCAAAAAATCCCTGATTCGTATACACCTGTTAAAACAAATACAAAATACCAATTAAAATAAAATCTTTCAAACCCTCCCTCCAAAAAAAAAA
>NW_016909275.1:607367-652555 GCF_001483705.2 Eufriesea mexicana | reverse complement strand
CAGTATAATTATAATTTTCTTTTTTTGAGAATTAATTAGGGGAAATTACAATTTACAGGGGAGTTGTGTATGTGATTTTAAGGGAAAATTATCTAAATTTTTATGGAATATTGTTTTAGAATAGTATAATTATTGATCACTATTCGACGTATTGTTTCAGTGTAATTTATAATTTTTTCTTTTTTTTTGAGAATTAATTAGGGGGAAATTACAATTTACAGGGGAGTTGTGTATGTGATTTTAGGGGAAGATTATACAAATTTTTATGGAATATTGTTTTAGAATAGTATAATTATTGATCATTATTCGACGTATTGTTTCAGTATAATTATAATTTTCTTTTTTTGAGAATTAATTAAGGGAAATTACAAATTACAGGGGAGTTGTGATGGTGACTTTAGGGGAAGATTATACAAATTTTTATGGAGTATTGTTTTAGAATAGTATAATTATTGATCAGTATTCGATGTATTGTTTCAGTGTAATTATTATCTATGAATCGTGATGATGTTGTTTGAACGAGAGAATTGTGGTTAGTGGAGAGGATTTGGGGGTAGTTTTTCAATGCAGAGGAGATTAGTGAGATACGTGCCTGTAATTAAGAAAGTGGTCTAAGTCATCGACTTAAGAGGAACGATTTTATTATTTATTTCGTGTTGTATTCATTTATATTACGATAAAATATATTTATTTTCTACAAAACAGTGAAGAATTCTATCGTTAGATTGAGTTTCTAGCTTTATCGTAATTAATTTTAAAATTTATGAGCTTTGAATATTTCAGAAGCAAATATAAATGATTTAGATCACTTTCATAATCATAGACACATATAAAATTGCATTAGGGTAGTTCTGTGTGACTGTAAGAAATTTTTTACAATTTAGTTATGATTTAATGTAACAATAATGAATTATATTATTTATTTTAGTCTATAGACCGGAAGGATTATGGAACCTTTAAAAGTGGGGCAATTTTTAAGTAAAATATAAAATTTGGATATTTTACCAAGATTTGGGTTCAATTAGATAAATATGAAAAATTATAGTACGTATATGTTACTTCTAAATCACTTATTCTCACATAATACTAATTACAATCTATCCAAAGCCACTTCTAAAACGAATAAAAATTTCTCAAAAAATCCCTGATTCGTATACACCTGTTAAAACAAATACAAAATACCAATTAAAATAAAATCTTTCAAACCCTCCCTCCAAAAAAAAAAGAAAAAAGGGGAAAGAAATTAAACTACCTAAACAATGAAATCATCCCTTAAAATCTGTTTCCTCCCTCCCACCCAACAAAATTTTTCCCCCAAAAATCACCAATCTTTATACAAATCTAGTCACACGATTCTACTCATAGAAACGTAAATTTTTCCACGTCGTTTGCAACGATTCATTCGTTCGTGTAGGAAAACTTCTGAGAATCGAGTGCAAGGTGTAAGCCGATAAAAGACGAAGAACGGCACGCGCGACGGGAAAGATTACGGCGGCAATACACGATGATCTTTCGTGTCGGGTACCCTACACGTTCCTGCCAGTGTACACGAGAAGCTACGTGCCCCGAACCGGTGGTGGTCCAATAAAATCCTATTATCACGAAAGGGACGCGCCGCCTCTTGGCAGTCCGCGATTAAAACGGTATTTAACTAACGACGAGAATAATAACATCTGCCACCACGGGGTCCCGCGGCCAGTTTTTCCTCTCTTCCACCCCGACTTTTCTCCTAGCCGATGTTTATAACGGTGTTTCACAGGTGCTCAAAGGTCTCGCGGCGTTAATGGCCACGATAAGCCGCTTTGGCCACGGAGTCCGAGGATCAGCCTCGAATTAATTGGCCGACAGCCATGCCCAACAGGAACCACGCGTGTCAGACTATCGAATTCGTGCGAATTTCTCGCAAAACGCTTCGTTCATGTAGGTTTTCGAGACGCGTGGGATTATTGGTTTACGAACTGGAGAAAACTCGATTAACACCGGAATTACCGATTTATCATCCGTGTATAAATATAGTAGATATACGCGGTGGATGTTAAGCGAAATTAATTAATTTCGATTAATATCGATGAAAGTGGCGTGACGAAGATTTCATGGCGATTTATCATCTTGCAATTTCCCAAAAGCATCCGTGCTATAATTAACCGCGACCTTCCAGGACACGTAATATCCTCTTTATTGGCAGAAATTAAGCTTAGAAATTCTAACACGTTGCTGTTTTTTAATAATTGCAGTTTCTATGGTGTTTCCTTTCGTGTGGATTTGAGAAATAAAATAATTTTTGCAATCTTACGAATTTTTGTAAATTCGTAATTTCTTAAGATAAATAATGCAGTGATAATACAAAATTAAAATTAAAACTGAAATTAGGCTTTATGCAAGAAGGTCGAAAAATTAATTCTGTATTAACGTGTTACCATATTTCTCATTTTAGTATATTTATTGAGTATAATAAAACAAATATAACGTATTAAAGTGCTATAATAATTTTCGTTACATATTTATTGTGCACAATAAAACAAATATAATGTATGAAAGTGCTATAATAATTTTCGTCATATATTTACTGTGTATAATAAAACAGATATAATGTATTAAAGTGCTATAATAATTTTCGTTATATATTTATTGTACATAATGAAACAAATATAATGTATCAAAATGCTATAACAATTTTCTTTATATAATTATTGTGTAATAAATGTCATAGTAAATAATAAAATAATAAATTTGTTATATTTATTAAAATTCTTTAAATATATATCTTCATTTTCTTCGTATCTTTTTAATTTTATATATAAATATAATTTTATTCTTAACTATAAAAATGATTACTATGTTCCCTAACTTTTCCCAGTAGCTGTATATAAGGTACATATTTCGCATAAGTTGGAAGCGATTCATGGAAAGTTTGGTTTGCAAATTCCTCTTGTTTATTATACTTCTTTAGCGGCTTCATTTCTCTACTCGAGAGACTTATGGCTAAATGTACGAGTGACATGTTCGCTCAGTTTCGTTGGAAGAAACGAGTTTGCTTTTATATAAAAGACACCTAAAGAGGCAAGAGAGTCGAAAAACCTTACCAACAATAAGGTTCCGGGATGGTAAGGCAATTTATGCTTGTCAAAAAACAGTGGCATAAATACAGATTTGCTCGTAAAAATGAGAAAAGGCACCGTCGAGCTGCGTGTGTTCATGGCATAAGCTCACCAACACATTGGCAATTTTGCAATTCAACTCGGTCCCACCTAAAGCTGTTACTTCTGCTCAGATTTCTGGCACATGTTCCTTGGAATTACTAGGATGGCTTAAAAGTTTCAAGGCACTTTTCTTTCGGGGACATATTAGGACCTGTCCATCGTATTTTCACTCGTAGAAACTTCCCCCGGCCTTTTATATCCTTCTATTATTCTCTTCCTCCATTTTTGAGATTCTCCAGGAATCTTACGCTGTTTTCCCGTTGTAGAATTTCGTTCCGTTTTTCCATCTATCGTTTTTCCTCGCCTTTGAAAATAAGAAACTGTCTTTTGATTTTCTTGTTTTACTATTCTTCGCATTTTTATGCCTCTTTCTTTACGACTCCGTCTTTTATGATACCTACCCTTTTTCTTATCTCATGCACTTTTTGATGAACGTTTGCTGTGTCTTTTTATTTCTGGAATTCTACTTTCCACGAATCCCTTGATTTAAAATTCTTTCCTTTTTTTCAAAGCAAATTTCATTTTCAGTGAATTTACATTTTATAACACCTCTGATTTTTCTCCTTATGAGTAGATTATACCTATTTTTCTTAATTACTGGACGTGTCTCATATCCTTGCATTTGATTTTATTCTTATTTCTGGAATTCTACTTTCCTTGAATTCCTTGATTTAAAATTCCTTTCTTTTAAGCGAATTTAATTTTCTGCGAATTTACATTTTATAACACCTCTGATCTTTTCCCTTATGAGTAGATTATACCTATTTTTCTTAATTACTGGACGTGTCTCATATCCTTGCATTTGATTTTATTCTTACTTCTGGAATTCTACTTTCCTTGAATTCCTTGATTTAAAATTCCTTTCTTTTAAGCGAATTTAATTTTCTGCGAATTTACATTTTATAACAGCTCTGTTCTGTTTATTTATAAGTAGATTATACGTATTTTTCTTAATTACTGGACGCATTTTATATGCTTTCATTCAGTTTCACTTTTTATTTTTATTTTTATTACAGAAGACTCAATTCGATTACCATAAAGATCATTCTCGGAAAATATTGCCAAGGACTGTAAGTACATTGCTTTCGGTCGCTCTATTGCGTGCAGTGGATACTGTTCAGGAAAGTAACAGGGACAGAGAGACACCCCAGGAATGTCCAACATGATCAAGGTAATCGCCAGGAACGATTTCAGAGAAACTGGCCAGAAGTGACCCCTTGAGTGACCACAGGGTTGCTACTGTCCACGAAAGCAGCTGGACCCCGAAGGGATCCTCCAGGAATGATTTTGGACAAACTGGCCACTAGTTGACCACTGATTGACCACTGTATGGACACTGTCTACATCGGGTAACAGGTCAAGGGTCGTAGCATGGTCTAAGATCAACTTTGCAGCCTCGGATAGTGGTAGAAATCGAATGAAGAAGAATTGTATTCGAATCACTCGTGGAAAAGTCCATCACTAATTATTATGTGAATCCTGAAGAACGATTTTTAACTTGGAAGAGCAGCCATCATCAATTAGGTGCTTCGTGACAACTTTTCAACAATGACAATGAGTCGAGGAATTTTTAATGAGTTATATATAAATATATGATAATACAATTGTTATTAATTTTGATTTTTAATAGTGTTTGGATGCACGTGTTATGCTATCTAGTCTTTTTATAACAATTATTTAATTTTTTAATTCTATTTGTGTCCCTGGAAGCAGAATCCTTGAGCAATATTATTATTTATAAAATATTCGAAGATAATATTATTGTTTTTAGAATAATTTAAAGTTCAGTGCATTACGGAATATCAAACAACCTATATTTTATTATTCTCGATCATTTATAAACTATAATTTTCCATTTTCTCATTTCCCACGTTCACATATTTTTATATTCCAAACATTGTTCAACAGTAAACCAATCATGACTGGTTAAATAATTTATAAACGAAGGAATAAAATAAGAAATATTTAAGAAAAATGGAACACCAAGAGACATTGAAAAATTGATTACACCAAATGCGAAATTTTTAATTAAAAGTTTAAAAACCAACATTTGGACCCTGGATACATTTAATGTTAATTATTCCCTGCCAAACTTCTCCTAACAATTCTCCATACAAGTTACAGATACTCCAAACTATTCCAAGCTCCAAAACCATAAAATAAAATAAAATCACGAAGCTCACCCCCTCGACCCCCTAAAAATACTTTCGTTATGAACATAAAAATCAATCGAAACTTCTCAGACCGACCATGAAAATCTCTCTAAATATACCCCTGTCCTGCTTCTCAATCTCTGTCTTCCTTCTCGCACCCTTTCCTTCCACCCCCACCGAGAGACAGGTCAAAATTCACGAACGCAGGCGTATTTTCGATTGGAATTTTCGGTGCCATCGATCGATGCCAGTATTAGCGTAAAAAATACGACGGCACCTGAAGCTAGATCGATCCGCAATACGCGCGGGCATAAGCCGTAAAAAATAACGTGAAAACGGCACGGCCGCGATAAGCCGGGGGCCGGTGTATAAAGTTTATTACACGCGCAGGCAACATTGACAAATAATAACCGGGAAGGATCGTACATTAAATCGAATAACCGGACCCGGGGTACGCGTCGCGATTGATATAAAATATTTTTGCCCCCACCACGGCCGCCGGCCAACCCCCTCCGCGTCGCGGCGCGCCAGCGCTTTTGCAAGACGAGATAACGCGAATTTTCGAACTCTTCCGGCGATTATTATTTCGCTGGTACCGTCCATTTTGCTTATCGTCGGTATTGAAATAAGAGGCGAAAAATGCGCGATTTTTCCACGGCCCCGCGAAATATGGCCGAGACGAAGGGGGTGGCTGAAAAATGACACGGTCTTGAGACGGGGTATTTATTGACACGGGTTTCCGTTATTTTTATTCCGCACCTGCGCGCAATCGATGGTGTTTTCGCGAGAGGAGAGGGGAGAGAATTGTTTCACCGGCTTTTTAGGGGATGATTTTTCGGGATCGCGCAGTCCCAGAATTCCCGTTCTCGTATGAGGAAATCGAGCGATGCGACCAAGTTTTAAGCAACGAATGATATATAGGGTTAGGTTAGGTTAGGTTTCGTTCATCGCGTGAGGAGAGAGTATAGTGATTTAGAGGGTGAGGTGCAATCTAGCAGACACGATCACTTTGCGAATGAATTAATCCCTTAGGCTCGTGCTGAACTGCACAAAGGCGAGTTACATTTGTCATACGAAGAAAATTATACTTAATTCGATTCTAAAAATTGTACGATTATACAGCGAATGAAGTAAATATATAGTGATTGATAAAAATTAAGGGATCAATATACGAGAAAAAGAGGGTCCTATAATAATCTAAAATTTATATCCTTATTTTTTGGAGATCTATAATAAATTTATTTTTATTTTACACTATGACATAGGTATAAGGATCACCATAGTGTTGTATAAAGTGGTGTTTATTTACAAACCAATAATGATATTTGAATAAAAATATTAATATATAATTATATTAAATATTAAAAATATTATTCTTGTCCAAAGCAACTGTACGATTATACCGCGAACGAGGTAAATACATAGCGACTGATAAAAATGAAGGAATTAATATACAAGAAAAAGAGGGTGTTATAGTAATTTAAAATTTTTGACCTTATTTTTTGAGCAACTATAATAGATTTATTTTTATTTTACACTATGACATAGGTATAAGTATCACCATAGTGTTGTATAAAGCGGTGTTTATTTACAAACCTATACTGAGACTTAAATAAAAATTAAATATTAAAATATTAATATACAATTATATTAAATATTAAAAATATTAATCCTGTCCAAAGCAACTGTACATTTTCGATAATTACAAAAATAATCACTTAAACTAGTTTAATAATTCCAATCTTAGAGCCTCTGATAGTGTCTTCCGAAAATTGTTTAAAATTCTTTCAGACTCCATTAAAAGCTCTTTTAATTCTGCTTAAAATTCTCTGACTTGAGAGTATGCACTGTCACTTCATACCCCAGATGCATTTTTATTCTTAAAATAATTACAACAAAAGACGAAGCAACGTGTAGCATTGACTCTCTTGTTAGGGGTGTATTTTTGGGGATGAAATGAATTTTTCTTTGAAAATTGGAAGCTACGAATAGTCTTCGAATTTTATAATCAACTATTAAACTGATTGTTTATTCACAAATTATATTATTCGTGCACCTAATCGTCCCGATACATCCATAATCGTGCATTGTCGAGTATTTCGACTTTTCAGATTTATCGCAATTAAAATTCCTACACATCGATTCTCCTCATCAGCAAAATGATGCATTTTAAATTGCGCGATTTTTCTGAACGCGCGAATCGCACGTTTGACACCCCAATTAAGAGATAAATCAGAATTTTTTGAAATTTTGATATATGGCGCGTTTTCCTACCACCACACGGGTACAGGCTACTGTTTTGTAAACTACTTCGGGGAGAGTAGAGATGAGACATTAAACGGGACAGTGAATGATATAGTAACAGTGACTAATATAATTTGATTCCTTGAAGTGTCTGATTCGTATTTTGGTATCGCGTTTAATTTATTGCTGCTACGCGCGTTATTTATCACGCGTTTAATTGTATACCCGGCTGGCAGGTTATAAAAGGGAATATAAAGAAGAAATATGGGATTCTATTTGAAAAAATTGCCGCAGCCTTGAGGTCTCGAAATAAAACAACCTCGAGCAAATTTTTCCCTTCCCGTCATTGTTTCCCTTCGCCAACTATAATTTTCCCTTAACGGTTTCGCTCCGTGCTGTAAAAACGCGGCAGAATTACATAAATACGCCGCTTTACGTGCAGGTACTTTACCCCCGCACGCACAGTGTTACACAACGTTGCTCTGTAGCAAAAATTAATTGAGAAAATTAATTACACCGTGTCTACCAATTTGTTCTCTCTCGTTCGTCCCGTGAGAAATAAAAATCCAACTTTATTGGTACAGGTTTTCCATCTGCAGTATACAATATACACGCACACATAGTCGAGAAATACAGGGGGAAAAAGAAATTGAAGTAATTTGCAAATTACTTTACTACTTTTAACGAAAATGAATTCCACAATTCTCTCAAAATATTCATTTAAAGAAAAGAACGAAAGATTTTAGAAAAGACTGGCTCTATCTATCAATTTTCTTTTCTTTTTTAATATTAATTATGGCAAATTATTTTGATATAAGTATACGTATATATGCACGTAAAATTATATCGATGATTGCGAATAAAAGAATTTCGAAAAATTGTATGTTTGCACAGGGTGACGGATTTTAATGTGTAAATGAAAATTTCTCGTTACCCCCTCGTTGTTTTAAAAATAGTTTCGATGAAAATCCAATGATTTCGAGGAAGCCATGAGATGATATAATTTATTCTCTGTAATCAGACGTTCATTTCGTTTCTTCCAATGGAATTATATAATTTTTAATACGCTTCTCGTTATAAATAAATAAAATTGCAATTTATCTAAAAAATTATTATTCTCATCGCAACCAGCCCTTCACTGTACGAATCGACTAACTTCGCTTTTTGAAAAATCTTAAATGTAAGTGTCAAAGCACTTAGTGTAGTCAAAACTTTTTAAATTTAAGATTTCTCCAAAAGTGGAGTAAATTTAAGTTCAAATTTAATTTTTAATTAAATTTAAGTGCCAAAGCACTTGGTATAGTCATAACATTTTACACTTAAGATTTCTCCAAAAGTAGAGTTAATCGATTTGCGCAGTGAACGGCTCAATTGTCATTTACAGATTAAAATCGGACACCCTGTATAAATTTCTCCGAGACCCTCGCAAAGTTCCCGGGACGCGTGAAAATTTGCAGAAACATTCGTTAATAACGCTGAACGTTCTCCATAAAAGAAAGGGGCGGCTGCCATCGCCAATTTATTAATTCAGCCCACGCAGGATATCCTTCGCCGTGTCGTGCAATATTCAGACACTGAAAACTCCAATAACTTCTGCACGCTCCATATTCTTCCTCGCGAACCTCCTAATAATAAACACGAAGTTGCAATCGCCACGCGGTTCCACGTCATTAACCCTTTCCCCGAAAGCGGCCGGGAAACTCTGCTTGGGAAAAAGAGAAGAAAAAAGAATTCCTCCGAGCCCGGCCACCCTCGCATACACGCGTAATTTCTCTCCAGGAAAAAGGAGGAACGGATAAAAAAAAAAAATAAATAAATAAATAAAATGAAAAATAAATGGAGAAATTAAAAAAGAGAAATAGGGAAGAAAAAGAAAACGGGGCCCTGCCGGGAAAGTCTCTGCGCGGTTACACACGCGGAAAATATACCTTGAAGAACCGTGAGAGAGAGGGTGAAGGGTTCAGGGGGTGACATAAGTAAAAAAAAATAAATAAATAAAATGAAAAATAGAAGGAAAAATTAAAAAAGGAGAATAGGGAAGAAAAAGAAAATGGAAGGAAAATACTGGGCCCTGCCGGAAAATACCCTACGCGGTTACACACGCGGAAAATATAGCTTGGAGAACCATGAGAAAAAGGACAAAGGGATCAAGGAGTGACACGAGTAAAAAAATAAATAAAATGAGAAATAAAAGGAAAAATTAAAAAAGGAGAATAGGGAAGAAAAAGAAAATGGGAGAAAAATACTGAGCCCTGCCGGAAGAGCCCCTACGCGGTTATAAGGGAGAAAATATCCCCCTTGGAGAACCATGAGAGAGAGAGGACGAAGGGTTCAGGGGCTGATACGAGTAAGAAATAAATAAATAAATAAAATAAAAAGAAAAATTAAAAAAGGCAAATAGGGAAGAAAAAGAAAGCGGGAGAAAAATACAAGGCCCTGCCAGAAAAGCCCCTACGCGGTTATAAAGGAGAAAATATCCCCCTTGGAGAACCATGAGAGAGAGACGACGAAGGTTTCAGGGGCTGACACGAGTAAAAAATAAATAAATAAATAAAATAAAAAATAAAAGGAAAAATTAGAAAAAGGAAAATAGGGAAGAAAAAGAAAGCGGGAGAAAAATACTGGGCCCTGCCGGAAAAGCCCCTACGCGGTAACACACGCGGAAAATATCCCTTGGAGAACCGTGAGAGAGAGAGAGGGCGAAGGGTTCAGGGGGTGACATTTAGGTTCGCAGGGGTAATTTTTATCGCAACGGCTCTCTCCGCGTTGCTCAGCCACCGGGGATGATCCCGAGCCTATTAATAATGTATCAACCGGGGTAATTACATTAAGGACTCGAGGCAAAAGTTCTTAGACCTGTTATTCTTTCATGCACGCGCGACCGCGTCATCTTGCAGCCTTCCTTTGACGTAAGCCTCGCTGGCTGTGGGTGTGCGCCGCGCGTGTGGGGCTTAAGCCGTTGCTCGCGCAAGTTTAAGCCTTTCCGATAAAATATCCAGACGCGGAATTAACCGGGAGTGGAGCTTATGGTTTATCGGCGACGAAACAACGAGGGACGAAACGTGTTAATATGCGGGATCGATGGAGGAAGTGGATTACTGCTTGGGAAAATGTGAATGGAGATTGGGCTTGTCGAAGATTCGGGGATGGGCAGAGAGTGGTTTCGTGTTTGGGCAGGTGGGGTGTATTTTTAATTGCAACGTTCGCGTTATTTTTAGCCTGGCATGATTTCAGTCAAGTTTTTCGTCATTTTTTCCAGCTACCTTTCAGCCAAGCTTCGTTATTTCGCTAGGATGAATATGTAGCAGGTTAGGTTCTAAAAGAAGTACGAGGAAATAGGTAGAAGAGAATATTTTTTATTTATATCGGTATTAGTATTCCGATTAATGTAAATGCGAGTACAAACTGTACTCAAGCTTCATTTTCCAGTAAAAATTCAGGGTTTCAGGTAGATGAACGTGCAAGGTGGGGTTCTTGCAGACTCGGAAGCTGAGGAATACTGGTAAAATAGGAGTGAGATTATCTGTGGTAGATTTAGACTTGTTATTTCAATTCGATTTGGAAAAAGATAAGAAACATGACATTCGATAGAATAAAAATTACAAAAATCTACATTATAACTAAAATTCTATAATAAGAATATGTAGGATATTTTTAGGGGTTAAGAGTGAAGACGGAGCGAATGAATAGGTGGTCTTGGTTCTAAGCGATTGCATGAGAAAGCCCGGGTCGTTCCTGGAAAATGAGGGATAATAAACAGCGACCTCGAGTTCGGCTCGAGAATTTAGGGTGATTAGCCTAAGATCTTCACTCGACAATTGTAGGATATTTTTATAAAATAAAGGATAATGAAGAATAAACTGCGACCTCGGGTTTGGCTCGAGAATTTAGGGTGATTAGCCTAAGATCTTCACTTGACAATTCTAGGATATATTTATAAAATAAAGGATAATAAAGGATAATAAACAGCGGCCTCTGCTTGGGCTCGAGAATTTAGGGTGATAATTGGAGTCCATGAGAAAGAACAAATGACAGCGTGAAAGAATCGTATGCACGGGATATTTATGACTTTACCGAGTGTGAGTAACGAGCGAAAGTTTGGGAATGCTTGGGAGTGTTTAAAGTACCTGGTCCACCGAGGACGAGGTCGCGTGGAAAATGAATGATCGAGAAAGAAAGCCTGCGTATGAAAGAGGAGAGACTATTAGGTTTAAAACACGAGTGTTCAGTGTGTGTGAAGAGCTTATAGCCAGAATTTATAGTCAGAGGATCAGAGTTAGTGTCAATGTCAATGTCAGTGTCAGTGTCAGAGTGCGTAGAATAGGCCGAGTATTTAGTATTAGCGTTGTGTTAGAGTTCTAGAATTAGGCTAGCCTCAAACTGGAACAAGCAATAGTCTAAATTATAAATATACTTCATCCCCAATTCCTCCTTATCCCTCAACCTTAGATATATTATCGTTATTAACTCTTCAAAACTGTGCCATTTATGCTATTCGTAACCGTTCCCAATTTTTCCCTTATTTTTCATTTTCACAGATACAATAATTGGACCTCACCGAAGCTACACTGGTCAACTTCTAGAGAGATCAATAGGTTGAACTAAAAATGAAAAAAAGGAAGAATTGAAAATCACTAAAATCGAAAAAGGTTCCTAAAATGGAGTCTATCGGTTCAGCCACCGAGTGACCCGATGATTACCTTCATCTGCGAACAAGCACTCTGCGCGCAGTGCTCGTATAACACGGCCCCGGCCAGCACGGATCCATTTAACCGTGTTATTGCCTGTATCTGACCGCGAGTACCAGTAAAACTGTACAACACACGCTCGATGGAACAAGGGGCGTAGAAATCTAGGCTAATACGAGTGGCAGGAACTCGAACAGGAGTCATCGCAGGTAGCGACAAGGTGACAAATAGTACTTGCGCGGGTTGTTCGACGCAATATCTAACCGTTTCACTTGCGCGCCTCGTCGAATTTCCGTTTTCGATTTATTCGCGCCGCCACATAGCGTTCAATTAACTTCTTCTGCGAGCAAAATGAACGTGGGAAAGACAGCGTGACGCAGTCTGAAACGCGCGAGCCAACGGGGGGAAAAAAGAGAGGCACAGGGAAAAAAGGGGACGGAAAAAGTAAAAAGATTAAAACCGACGCGAGTGCGCATAAAAGATTAAAAGAGAGTAATAGGTTCTGCTTTCACTCAGCCTGTGTCTCAAGCAAATTTCCAGAGCAATAGCGTGAAACTCTTAGAAGCGGCGTTTGTCGCAGGCTCATTTATCGTTGGCAACATTAGTCGAGTTCCTGATATTTATCGGATCGAGTCCTGTGTAGCTGTAGGTACTAGGCTACGAGGCTCTGAGAAAGTTCCGAATGTCCAGCAACCCTCTGTCATCTCTGGGTTTTAGTCGAAACTGGGGATTCTAGGGGTAGTCTAATGGCTTTTGACAGGAAGTAGACCAAATTTGGTCAAAGAATAACCGAGTACCTCTCAATCTTCCATGTCACTATCCTGAAGGTAGCACAGATGATAATCTAAAGGCTTTTGACAGAAAGTGGACCAAATTTGGTCAAAGAGTAACCGAGTACCTCTCAATCTTCCATGTCACTATCCTGAAGTTAACACAGATGATAATCTAAAGGCTTTTGACAGAAAGTGGACCAAATTTGGTCAAAGAATAACCGAGTATCTCTCAATCCTCCATGTCACTATCCTGAAGTTAACACAGATGATAATCTAAAGGCTTTTGACAGAAAGTGGACCAAATTTGGTCAAAGAATAACCGAGTATCTCTCAATCCTCCATGTCACTATCCTGAAGTTAACACAGATGATAATCTAAAGGCTTTTGACAGAAAGTGGACCAAATTTGGTCAAAGAATAACCGAGTACCTCTCAATCTTCCATGTCACTATCCTGAAGTTAACACAGATGATAGTCTAAAGGCTTTTGACAGAAAGTGGACCAAATTTAGTCAAAGAGTAATCGAGTACCTCTCAATCTTCCATGTCACTATCCTGAAGTCAACACAGATGATAGTCTAAAGGCTATTGACAGAAAGTGGACCAAATTTGGTCAAAGAGTAACCGAGTACCTCTCAATCTTCAATATTCTATCCCAAAGTTAGCACAGATGAATCATTTCTTCAGAAACTGACACTATCACCTGTAGTGATGATCAGATGGGTGTTCAGTTAGACGTCAAAGACATTCCATGCCACTGGAGTAGAATTATGATCATGGATTGAGACTTGGACTAGGACTAGAGTCTTCAAATCCAAAAACTAAGTCAGTATCCTATATCAAAATTATTTTCACGATATTTCCAAGTCAATCAGAGGATCAAGAGACCCTCCCAGCTACCAAGTGTCTAGGTTAAACATTCTTTTCTGAATAAATCGAATTTTTCCTGAAGAAGTCATTAATCGTTGTCACTGTAACTAGAACGGAAAGATTCGCGAGCTTACCATTGAGATGGCAACCTGAACTTGCAAGGTACTGCACCATTGCCAGCTAAAGGTGACACACGGTTAATTAGAGGCACCCTCGTGTCGAGATAACGAAATTCCGAAGGGATTTGGGTCGAAAACAGACGTGACTCTGCTCTCGAAACTGCAACACGTTAATTCCTCTGTGATCTTTCTACCGAGTAATCCAGAGATGATCTGAAGCTAACTTTTGTTTGGGATTAATCTGCTCTTTGCAACAGAACCATGATCTTTTCGCGAACCAACCTGAAAATCTTCGAAGCTGGGTTCACTTTCCATGAAATATCACAGGCAAATAATGGAGGAAGATTCCTGTTAGCATAATTACGATTTTTCAAGGTGTCAATGCCAAAACACTTGGTGAACGTTTAATCGTTTATACTTCAAGTAAATCTACTTTCTCGTCCACTTTAATAAGACTAATTAGAGTCTACTTCACGAAAATAAATCTACTTACTAATCTACTTTCTATTCCATGAAGTTAATCGATCTGACAAATGACAAGATCATATATCAATATCAAATTTCTCCATCAGTTGTCAATTCTTAAATCACAGATTTAAATGAATAATTATTTCCAATTATTATTTCCTAACCAATTATTATTTCCTCGCCTCATAAGCAAACAAAATTTTTACTCAATTTTAAATAGTTAAACAATTCTCATAATTTCATCCCCATTCTGTAAAATTGCCCCCTCGCAATATCCCAAATTACTCTATCATCCGCAACCATGTTTCGCGTTGATACGATTACTTTTCAGCTGCAACGAGAATTTCGAGTTTGGAAATTCTCCACGTTACATACAGGTGATTTCTTTGCAGCTCGGCCGTGGAACAACGGATTTAACAGTAATCTCGCGTTATGTAAATTATACTTCACGCACGCGGTCATTATCCCGAATTCAATTGAATCGCTTAACAGTTTTACCCACGCCCCGAAGTACCGGCAACGTTCCGCTAAAATGTTTGTTCAAACATAGTTTTGTCTAATTTCGGCACGTCGGAGACACGGTTGAAACAAGGTTCCCGGCGAGTTGAATTAATCTGCTCCCCCGGTTTCATGGACACCGGCTTTTTCGCTTTAACGTGCAACGGCAAACAGTAAGAACGTTAATGGAATAACGTTACATGCGTCAGTTCTACGTCATGAAATTAATACCGATGTTGTTTTTAAATTATCGTATATACATTTTAACGAGCGGATTTTGTCTTCCTGCCCGCTGAATTTCCGCCGCTGCGAATTGACTGGAAAAGTGCAGCGCGCGTTTGCGAAACAAAAAAATAAATAATAATTCAGTTAATGTTTTTTGCGACACTCTAAATGTTGCTGTTTCTTGATAAATAACGCTGAAAATGATTCGCATAACGCGAACAGTTGTAAGCGTTATTATAAAGTCGCGTATTTTAATAAATATACTTAAATTATTCAGCTACCTTTGTCATTGAAGTCGTAAAATTGTCCTTAAAATTGTAAAATCGTAAAATAAAAATTAATTAAATTCTTTTGTTAAGTGGAATATAATATTTACTGGAATATTTGAAATATTGAGAAAAATATTTAATAACGTTAATTATCTTTTTGGAGCTATCGTACAATTTACACTGTCCTTATTAAAGAAAATTCTTATTGAAATAAAATAATTTATTATTAAATTGAAATAATTGTCGAAAATAATTTATTTATTCGAATAAAAAATTTATGGTGGAATTTTTTTACAAATTTGATATATTATTTAATAAATAATATTTACTTATGCTACTTATCCTAATAATTATAATATTTATTTCTTCAATCTCGGAAATATATTTGGTACTGTCAATTATTTCTTTGGGTAAAACTTCGTCAATTATTCGAATAATTTACATTGCGTTTGTCAAAGGAAATTATTGAAATAATAAACTAATCGATAATTAAAGAAAAATCGTTATTGTCGGAATAAATAAACTGAGTCTTGAAACAAAATTTGAAATAATAAATTAATCGATAATTAAAGAAAAATCGTTATTATCGGAATAAATAAATTTAGTCTTGAAAGAAAATATTGTCCATTGAAAAAGGTACCTGCTCTTATATTCGATGAATTATACGAGCAAAGATAACCGGGATTCAATGATTTATTAAGCCCTGAACGAACAGCTACCTTAAAATCAACGACCTGTCGGAAGGCCAGAACCCTACTGTTTGAAGAATAAGTTCAGACGTCCCTTCATCGCGAGACTCAAATGATGGACAGTTAATTAGAGACTTTACCATCGAGTCAAGGCCGGAATTCTGACCAGGCTGATCCATCTTGCCGGAAGCAACACACCGTTATCGCTGCGGAAACTGTAGACGAGTGAAACACTTTCTGAACACCCCTTGTTTTTCTCCGGAATAAAGTTTGACAGAGCTTGCGATAAGCCTGTTGAAAATGCGTGAAATTGAAATTGTGATTATCAGATTCGCGGAATGCAAATTGTTAATAACCTACGGAACTTCGGGAACATGCTTATGCATTTAAAATCAACTGACGTTTTAAAAAGAACAACCCCTATTTCGATGTGCCACAAAATGAAGGCTTAGCCTATGCAACATGATCTTATCTAACAATATATTACCAACGTATGATAAACTCTAGTGACTAAAATTGTATAGCAACACGTAATAATAAAATCATACAAATTACACAGTGAAATGTAATATATTATACTAAAAGGTATTAATACATTATTTATATAAATACTTCATTATTACATGTCATATGATTAAGTAAATCATATAAATAAAATTTAATAATGATATTTAGTAATTAATATTTAATAACGAAATGATATAAATTACACGATATGAAATAGCAAATAATTATTCGTTATTTACAATCATCGAGTGTACTCTTCATCCGAATGCTGTGGGTGTTGGTTTTGTATGTGTGAATGCGAATGAGATTGAATAAGTGAAACTCATTTGCGATGATATAAATGTAGGGATAGTATTTAGGTAGATTGACTTTAGATAGCATTGTTGGCTTCTTAATAGAGTAAAATAAGCGTATAAACAGAAGGACAGCAGTTGGCTATGAAACAAGAGAGATTCGCTAAGGGTACACTCTTCTGATCTTTCTTAGTCTGAGTTGCACTTTTCACATTATTATATAATATTAACCCTTTCACGAATACGGTTGTACAACTTGCGAAAACAATATTATGCAATAAAACTCGAAGAATATATCGGTAAAATTATAAAATAATTCAACGCTATATACGATATTCGCGATAAACGTTTACCGTAGTTACGAGCGGTGGTGGCGCTAGTGAGTTAACCCTTTGCGGACGAGCGTCACATATACGCGTTCTGTGGAAGCCATCAGACGAAAACAACCGATAGGGCCGAGAGACGCATAAATGTGTATATAATAAATATGTAATCATAAATATCTATCTTTAATCATAAATATCTCAAAAACTGTTAAGTAGTTGCCTTTATAATGGTACATTTTTTGAACTGGATGACTAAATCTACAAATCCGCATAGTTTCAATTAAGTCAATGACTCGAAGGACTTGCATTCTCGTTGTAAGCTCAAATTTCAGGGCCGTATTTATATAAAACCTACATAAATATAATATATGCGAGTGCAATCTTGTATGAATGATGTTTGAAAATATGTTTAGAAGAATGTGCCAGAATAAAACAATTATATGAGAATCGTCAAAGAGGAAACATGGGTATGTAAACGGTTAATAAGAGAGAGAAAGAGAGAGAAAGAGAGAGAATTTTCTATAAAGTGTCAATCATTTCCTTTTTTTTTTGTTTAAAATAGTTTACTGCGAGTTGGTTTTACTATTTAAATATTTTATATTAAATATTATTATCTGTGCTATTTATTTACCTCTAGGTACTGACTCCTTTATTTACGCGTCACATGCTCAAGTAGCGAAGGATATAATATATTCTAATACCAAATCAGAACTAATTATCCTACCCTAGACCTATTTAGCCAATGTTTTCATTCTATAAAACAGCTATTAAATAAAGTTTAAAATAAAATAAAATTGCGAGTTATTATCATTATTTAAATATTTTTTTAAATTGAAAACATACGAATGTGTTAACTGTTAAAAAACGTAGAAAATATTGGTGTCCATTTCTATTCGCAAATGCAACTGGCACTTTCAATGAAACACGTTCATTTCCGTCTGCCCAGGAATAAAATAATTTATTCGTTGAACGTTCATCGAGATTATACTCCAAAGCTGCCTGTCCAGACATCATAGGAGTTTACACCTGAAGTTCACGCGAGAACGGATCTGTCCAATCGGCTAAGAGAACATCCGTGTTGAAATCTGCATAACTAGGGTCCTCGGAGGATACATCCTGTGTCCGAGCTCCGCAATCTCCGTGGATTAAACACGAGTTCTTAGCACGGTTCATCGGTTGCTCCGACACGAAGGGAATTGGAAAACTACCGGAGAACTTACAACTAGTTTGACGGAACTATGCCCCAGCCTGGCGCAACAAGTATGACGAACGTCCTCGCCGCGGCTTCTTCGCGAAACGTTTTCCTTTGTCAAGCCACTGCATTTTTTCCAGCCGAGAGCTCCACGACGAAGCAGAAAGGCTATTGGTTTCAATCCTCTCCCTGCGATAACATTTGTCGACCAACTGTTAGACGGATCGATCCTGCGAGTGGCCTGGGATAAGTCTCGCTGCTCCTCTTCTTTCCTTTCAATTAGTTGGAAAAATATTAGCGAAAAGAGATTGCTTCTTTTTTAGTGGATTTGTTTAATGCCTGCTACTGCTTTCAATCCAATGCCTGCGATAGTATTTGTATAGTAGCTGTTGGGCAAATTGATCTGGGATAAGTCTAACGCTCCTTCCCCTTTTTCTCAGTGAGAACGGAGATCAATTTTTGCAAGTTCACTATTTTCCAGGGATCTTGTTCAAAATCTGATGGCGATTTTAGTTCACTTCCAAGGATGATATTCGACGAGTAGCTGTTGGCTGATTCACGTAAGTGATCTGAGAGAAGTTTCTCTTTCCTGACTTTTGAACTCTGTTAATTACAAAATAATAGGAATACCTGTGAAAAGAGATTAATTTATGGGGGTCTTTCACTAATTAAAGTCGATGTTGAGGTATACTAGTTACGGTGGTGTGAATTCTTCAATGGGGGAGTGCTGGAAGGGACGAAAAGAAAAGGAAGGGATGCATTCCGTCCTGGGACCTATTTGGGGACTTATCAGTAAGGCTACTTTCCATTTTTCTTTTTTTTATGTGAGGGAAATCTTCGAAAGATGCCCCCTGTCCCTAAGAGAGGGGATAGGGTTTTTGTGAAACTTTTACTCACTAAAAACCCCCACAGTGGACATCCTCGTAACGCTGGGGAGTACTGGGAACTCGAGACTAACGCAATCGGCGCCCGCCTCCGCAGCGGCATGCCCATATATCGGGGTCCAAAGATGGAAATGATTTTCGATATCATGCGTTAACCCTTTGTACTTAATTGTCGCCATTGTAGGGATATTTACAATTCGCTATGTTATTTAACGTTGAGGGATAATTTTTATCTACTATCTAGAAATTTTGCTTGATTTTACGATTTTTTTATATAATATATCTGTGGGGGGTCCTTTCCCATGGTTGTTAATCATCTGGTCAGCAGGTATTCTCGATATGACGGTGGTGCTAGAAGGGATGAGAGGAAAAGGAAGGGATGCGTTTAGTCATAGGCCTACTTGGGGACTCATCGGTAAAGCTATCTTGCAGACCCTGCCATAGACGGGAATAACTATTGAAAGATTCGAAATTCGTGTATATGGTAACCGAAGAATCAAGTCACTTGCGAGAAACTCTGTCCTTCTAGATTTCCTCTAGCAATGTATGTATCAACACTGGTCATCGCAAACTTTCTATATTTACATCGACCTAACAAATTTTTATGCGATCTTAATATTCGAGTAAATATTTCAGATCGCTCAACGAAGTTCCTAAGAAGAAATAAAACTAAAAGAACTGAGAAAATTGAAGAGACCTATAGAATATCTTCGACACCAAGGTTTTCATTACCTATGCTGGTCGTCACAAACTGTCCATATTCACAGCATCCTAACAAATTTTTATACGGTCCTAATATTCGAATAAATATTTCAAATCACTCAACGAAGTTCCTAAAAAGAAATAAAAAGAAAATAACTGAGAAAAATGAAGAGACCAATGGAATGTCTTCGACATCAAGGCTTCTATTTCCCCGGTCAATTAGATCAACGAAGGACCATCGACAGGTACCTTCGCCAACCAAAAGCTAGCCGAAGATGGAACAGGATATGTTCATTGCAAGCTTGTATTCAGCTCGACAAAGGTACACAAATATTTACACGATTCGCTGTAAATTGCAATCCACGTTGAACCCGTGTCACAGCAGCCAATATCGCGGACAAAAAGGCGAGACCGGCCTAGACAGAGCCAAGAACCAACGGAACCGAAGAGTATCCCCAAAGCAGCTTTCAAGATCGACCTCCAGCTCGCAGCAGGGCCGATAATCCCATCGAGTGTCGTTTTTATCTTCCCTGGCGGGCGATTTGCACGTTTACAGAATCTTCGGGGATAAACGACGGGATTCGCAGGATTCCCGTGTCTACCTGCGTGTGTGCAACCGTGAATCATACCGAAATAAACCTGCTGACAGCACCGCGTTCTGCTCCTGATTTTTTCCCTCGCTCCTTTTCGCCTTTTCTCGCTGTTCCAACGTCGAAATGATATGTTGTTCCGTGTTGTTTCAGGGTACACATTTCCCGAACCTGGCCCGCCACGCGTGTATAAAATGTAAAATAAAATTGCTCCTCGTGTAAGCTGTCTGCGAAGGGAACCAAGTGAACTCTCAATTGCAAACACGTAAAAATGGGATTTTAAAATATTACACAGCGTTGGGAAATGAGAGCGGAGTCACTCAGTGATTTGGGTATTTGTGTTCTGGTTACTCGTGAGTAATTGAGAACTGAAAATTATAATATTACGATTTAAAATAGGTAGGATTAATGCCAGATTAATCCTACGCTGACAGAGATCTGCGCGTCTAATAAACAACGACTTTTAAAATAGGTAGGATTAATGCCAGATTAATCCTACGCTGACAGAGATCTGCGCGTCTAATAAACGACTCCTTTTTAATGTAAGCGATCTTAGAATAGACGGAGTATCACAGTCAGGTGACAAGCAACGTCTGTTACTGTTTACGTCTGAAACACTTAAACCCATGGATGGAGAGACGATCGGTCGAGGGATGTCGAACCTTCTCAAGCCGAAGAACTAGGCAGTCGAATAAAGACCTTTGAAGAAGAAAGTCTTCCGAATCACTAGCCCTATTCTCTCGTCATTTTGCTATATTAATAACAAAACAGATTTATTTGAACTAAATATTACAATAGGTTTCTCTCAACTCTGACTGTCAAGCACACTATTCTCTACTATGCGTGGCTGTAAAGAAGTCATCTTGTTCGGTTCACGCGTGATCTGTTATAGTCCTTAGATGTCAATACACTGTCTTGTCAAAACGTGTGGTCCATGGTGTATGTCTTAGAAGTTTGTGTAGGGGTCCTTCTTCACCATAGTTTGATGTTGGCTGTAGCAAGTATCCTCGGTGGTTGGCGTTGCTAGAAGGGACGTTAAGAAAAGGAAGGGATGGAAGGGTTTCGTCCCGGACCTGTTAGCAGACTCATCGGTAAGGCTTGCTTAGCAGGCCTTTGCCTTAGACATTGGGGATACTATTGGAAAGACGGGAAATTATATATATAGGAACTGGGAAGTTTTCCGAGGATTTGCGGGGAAGTCCTCGAATCCATCTAGTGGCGAGGGAGAGAATGATGGTCGCTACATTTGTATGCAGTTGCAATATGTTAATACTGTTTCCTTTGCTAGAGACAAAACTCAGACTTCCCAGCTCACAATACCAAAAATATGTCAAAATGTCTGCCTATGGTCTAGGATCCATGTATTTGTAATATTTATCAGCAATTAAAATCGAAATCCCACTTATTTTATTTATTCATAGAACGAACGATGGAAATTTTGCTTTGGGATGTCATAAGTTAGAATTCCAAGATGGCGCCAGTTAAGGATCTAGAATTTATGTTCCACAAGTGTCTAAGTCTGTTATTATTTACAGAATAAATTACGCTATTCAAATTTTGTAATATCAGGTGTTGGAGGAAGACTAAGATAAGGTTAATGACGAGGTGACGTGAAAATTATTTCGAGAAGCTTGTTAAACAAGTGCATTTTTATCGCGATATTGAACGCACGAGCTTCTCGGGATCTATTTGTTCCGAGTAGCTCCTAAGTCTATGTCAGCAACAAACGATCCAAGAATGAAATTTCTGGGAAACAGGAGAGTTAAGACTGCACCTTCCATACCTTAGTCGAATGAACTGATTAAAAGGCGAGGTGCAATTTATTCTGCTTTGTCACCCCCTCGTAGTTAGGAGCTGCAGAGTAAAGCGCTGATTATGAGGTATAGGTGGAAGCTTGGCTACTCATGGGAGCTGGCTCGAGCGAAACAATTAAGTTTAAGGTTTCAAACGAGATAATAAAATTCTTACGGGTTTTAATAATTTTCCAATTACCTACCGGGTTTACCTCACCTTCCATGAGCCTTCTAATATTGTGACTGATACTCCATCCACGAGTAGCTACAATTCGAGAGTGGAATTGGGCAATAATATCTCACAACCTTTTTCACGAGTATCACGCAAAGAATATTAAAGTTTAAATAATAAATAAAAAATTGGGGTAAATAATAAGTTAAAATATTAGGTTTATTTTATTATCTGAAATCCTGGGCCGTAGAGAGTTAAAATGAAGGTTCGATCTAACAAGGAAAGTGCAAGTCCTACGACTCATAGATTCAGTTGAAACTTTGTAGGTTTGTAGATTTAGTCATCTAGTTGAAGAAAATACTCGAATAGTTTACGAGATATTTATGATTAGAGTTTTATTATTGCCTTAATTACAGATTTATTTCGAATATTTATGAAGTGCCATTGTGGCCTAATCGAGATGATTCCGAGGATTCCCATGCTGGTGACAGTATGCCATTTCCAATCGAAAAAAATAATATAAATGAATAAATTAAAAAATATAATAAATATTTCATTGAAGAATTAATTATTGTAAGATCAAAAATTAAATTTAAAATTAAATATGATACAATTAATGAAATTATATTTATTATACAAATTGTATTAATATTTAATTTTATTTCAATTAAATTAAAATTTATAATTACAAAAAATAGTTTATTTTAAAACAATAATTTTGGATACTATAAAAACTTATAATTCAAATCTTTTTGAATTTAATTAAATTTCAATTTTAGCTTTAGTTATTAATTTTAATAAAATTAATTTACAAAATTAATGTTTTAAACTTAAACTATAAAGCCAAAAATTTAATTATTTAATTTTAGAAATTTTTATTACTTTTATAATTATTGCCGAGGCTATTGCTTAGGCTACAATGCAACTTGATTACTATCGATAACTATTCGGAAGAAATCTCTAGTTAAGAATAATAAAACTCTAATCATAAATATCTCAAAAACTATTGACTAGTTGCCCTCATAATAGTAATGGTACTTGAATTAAATCTGACTAAAATTGACCAAATTTACAAACCTGCTCAAGATCAAATATTCCTCAAGATGAAAGCAACCCCCAACGTGATAATTTCCAACCCAAAAATAGAATCCTAAATTCGATAGAAAAATTACGAAAAAGCTCGAATTCGAATTTATATTCATCCATAAAACGGTAAATAAAAGAGAAACGAAATAATGAACGTCAAGCTTTTCGTTAAACATTTAACTGAGAGACAACCAGAGCTATCCCTTTCCATGTAAATTCGACTCGATTCCCGCTGAATTTATATTTGCAACGAAAACGCAAATTCGACAACACGTCGGTGACCAACCTCCGTTGCAGACGCCAACTATTCCACGCGAAAAACAGTACAACGTTCACGTTTAACGACATAAACTGTTCCAAAGAAGAAAATTCAATTTCCGCGGAAACCGCGAAACATTCGACCAAAACGCGAAATATCGTTTTTTCCCCCTCGGTTTTGGGTTCGATTTTTGATTAAATGATACCGGCTGTGGGGAGGGAGCGTGGTTTTCGAAAACAGGCTGCAGCCTAGCGCGCGTCTCGTTGCTGCCATAACGCGAAACGTCGAAAAGAGAGAATGAAGTTGAAAGAGAGAGAGAGAGAGAGACAGAGAGAGAGAGAGGGAGAGAGAACAGAGGCCCAGAGGGCAGACGAGGTAAACGGTTCGGTGGATTTACTAATTAAAAATGGAAATTAAAAGACTCCGGGCTGAGCGTGGTTGAAACAAAACGGGGAGAGGGGAGGGGGTCGGGGGTGGCTTACGAAAATCGTGGCGGGAAGCTTTACACCGAAGACAGAACGTTTACCTTATTATTATTTTCCCCGGCTACATAAAGTTCCTGACTCGATGTAAAAAAAAATTTCATTTCGCAAGGAGCCTTTAATGTAAATTTTCTACATTTTTCTCAATTAGGTACGAGCGATTCTTTGTCTTTCTTTTTTAAATTTGGCTCTTTTCCGCCGTTTCAAGTTGCTGCAGTAATCTCCGAAAGGCTAAAAAATATTCGCCACCCTGGAGTGGATCGCGAAAAAGTCGCCTAATCGCGATGAAGAATGTCACGATTATTCGATAAGAAAGTAAGCGTGACTCGATTAGAGTTAGAATTAAAATTAGAAATTGAAAATTTTTATCTCAGACAAATAAACATCGCGTGATAGTGTTCGAGAGTAAATATTTGCATTTAATTATCATTTATATATTCGTCACGGTTTAAATAATTTTCATCCAGTCACGTTTAATTACATCGCAAGTGGGTATAGCGTATCGAAAATTTAAATGACTTAAGATAGCGATTCGAAGATTTCAATGCACTTTTCCCTAGCAACAAGTTGGCATAAGTTAGACACGGCTCTTGGCTCGACTATTAAAAGTTGAAAAGTGCCTGTGCAGCAACGGCGATAAAGCAAGGAACGAAAAATATTTAAAAAAGGACGCTCGAACAAGGAACGTTTCCACCACTCTGCCGGAAAAGACAGCGAGAGGAAATTTTCACACAACCAATTAAATTCGAACAACGAAATGAAAACTCCACCCCTGACATCTTCGCGAGCATCCACGCCCACAGTGACGATTATACAAACGCCGTTTTTATCGCGCGATATTTATCATCGGAACTATCAATTTCGCCCGAATTATTTTCATCCAGCTATTAACATTATTTCAAACTTCCTTGCCTTCATCCCCTATTTTCGATCGGTGACTAAATCGTCACATTCGATCTATTTTATTCCCTAATTAATTTTCATGTCGTTAATACTTTCTCCCCTTCGTGGAAAATAAAATATTTCCTTCACACTGTTAATCGTTAATTTACTCAAATCTCCTTCCAAATCGACTTATGTTCCATTTAGGAGAATATTTAACTATCTTTCTTCTACCCCATCTGTCACTAATTTCAAAAATTTCTTTTTTAAATATAATTTAATTTGTGTTAACCCTGTACAAGGTTTTCATAATAATCGTATTAGGTAATTAATCGTTAATTTATTTAAATCTCCTCTAAATTTATTAATATTCCATTCAGGAGAATATTTAACTATCTTTCTTCTACCCCATCTGTCACTAATTTCAAAAATTTCTTTTTTAAATATAATTTAATTTGCGTTAACCCTGTCCAAGATTTTCATATTAATCGTATTAGGTGGTTAATTGTTAATTTATTCAAATCTCCTCTAAATTGACTAATGATCCATTTAGGAGAATATTTACCCACCCATCTTTTACCCTATCCGTCACCAATTTCAAAAATTTCTTTCTTTAACTGTAATTCAATTTGTATTAACCCTGTCCAAGGTTTTTATATTAATAATATTGGGTGATTAATTTAGTTAATTTATTCAAATCTGTTGCAAATCGACTAAAGTTCTATTTAACAGAATATTTAAGCACCCTTCTTCTATCCTATCTATCACCAATTTCAAAAATTATTTGTTTTAACTATAACTCATATCGTGTTAGCTCTGTCAAAGGTTTACACATTGATCGTGTTAGGTGGTTAATCCTTAATTAAGTCAAATCTCGACCAAATCGACTGATATTCCATTTAAGAGAATATTTAACCACCCTTTTTCTACCCTACCTGTCACCAATTTTAAAAATTTATCTTTTTAAATATAATTCATTTCGTGTTAACCCAGTCGAAGGTGTTTACACTAATGGTATTAGAAGTTCGTGTATTCTTTATTAATTTTTAGATATTCATTATTGCAGGAATTCTTTTCCCTTTATATATCTTTTGACAGCGTCCAAAACTGCAACTCAGAGCTTTGAAACACTAATGGCATTAGGTATTTGTAGATTCTTTATTAATTTTTAGATGTTTATTATTATATAAATGTTTCTCCTTTTACATACCTTTTGACAGCGTTCAAAACTGCAAAACAGAGCTCTCGAAAAAAATTTGTTAAAATTGAACTGCGCGTAATGCAATTAGCGTTACCCACTTTCACCCTCACACCACGTCAACCCCTCGATTGCAAGGCCTCTTCATCGAAGAACCCTCGGCCAAAAATGTCTCTCCACGTAACAATCATAGTATTTCCCTGTATCGAGCCTATCATCGAGTCCAATTACCATCGATCGCGTATTTTTACCATGGACATTAGACCCGCGGTTCAACTGTCATTCGCTGCACGGACAAGGGCTCTATTTTCGTAACGAAACAGGAACGAATCGATGGCTCGTGCTCAGGCCAGGCGGCTAAGGCCGCCATTATTGGTCGTGCCGGTGCGGATCCATTGTTTATCGTGCATTTAGCGGATAAACAGCGAATTGAAGCAAATACGATAGGCAGAGGGCGGTGGTGGGGTGGTAAAGAGGGTGGGACGGAGATGGAAAGAGGGTGCGAGAGGGAGACAGAGCGGCACGAACCACGTTATTGCCACGTCACGAAATCGCGGTGTATAGTAAATGCCATGCATGTTTAATCAGTCAGAATTATGGCTCGTCATGTAGCAGTTTTAACGGATCATCCGTTGCTACGCGATCGCTACACCCGTCCTCCTCTCCCGCTCTTCTTTCTCTTTCCAACCACCCCTTCTACCAGCTATCTTCCCTCCTTCTCCGTATTTTCCCTTTTTTCCCGCTTTTCCACGCATTTTCCCCCCCTCTTTTTCCTCCGGCCTTTCCACCGACGTAGAAACGAAAAAGCAAAGGGGCGACCAGGCGTTTTCACCGTTGTCGTTTTGATACGCCGCTGAATGGCGTGGAAGTGTCATAAAAAATGTCCACGGCGCGCGCGTGTTTTATGGGTGATTAATCGGAAACGATCGCTGTCCGGGTAATTAGTTTTCGAGCGTCGTTGATGGAGCGATATGAAGTGCCGGAGAGCACGATTCCACGGTCGTTTTAACAGCCAGCCGTCGGATATAACCCGATGAATCCCTTCGAACGTAGTCTGTTCGCGGCTGAATGTAATTAACCCCTCGCGGCAGCAGAAGGCGTTTTTGTCTGACGTATCCACCGACAGACGGGGTCCCAAAGGCTTTTTCGCAGAGAAAGTTGGGGAATTTTCACCGGTTCCAGTTACCTTCCTCTTTTCTTTTCTTTTACGAAGTTGTTCGAAGCCTTTGTTTGTCGATGAACGCTGTCGAATCTTACGGAAGGTTCATTCGGTTCCGGAGAAAATTGATATATTAACTCATTTGCACCATGGCTCTACTTAAGGTGCCGTGTTCGGGCAGCAGCGATGTTCAACTTGGACTAGTTAAAAGGATTTTCAAGACAAAAGTAAAACTTGTTAAGAATATAATGAACCGATGTAGACGAGATACTCGCGAAAGGGATCGAACGTGATTTGTGGCATATGAAGAATATTCAGTAATTGGTAATGGGAAAAGTCCGCTCGCGGAATATTCCGCGCTCGGTGATAGGCGACAGTCGTGGCTCGCGGAATATTCCGCGCTCGGTGATAGACGACTGACGTGGCTCGCGGAATATTCCGCGCTTGGATTCAATGGGTTAATCAGTGACAACGAAAATAATTATTCGAACGAATGATGGATAGATTGGACGATTATCAGTGCGAATGGCGATCGGTCCGAGTGGATTTTTAGGTTAGGCTAGGTTCCAGCGGATTTTTAGGTTAATCCTTTGCACTCGAGAGATGCCCCTCAGTCGCCATTTAATTAAACTCTAAAGATGAATATTAATTAATATATGAAATTTGCTATTATCCAACGATCCGTGAAATATCGAAGTAAAATAAATCTACGTCTTAATTTACATACGATTTCTTATTTACCATTTTAAAAGTACCGTCGACTTTATGGCAGAAAGTCTTCGAATTACTATTTTCCTGTAAAGAAAAAATCCTCGAGTGCAAAGGGTTAAGATTGTGCAAGAAAGACAAATGAGAAATTGGAATGCATGTGAGATTTTTGTGATGTATCGTGTGAATGTATAGTATACGTGAGTGGATAAAAGGTGACTGAATGATGAAACAAGGAGTCATAGTCATAGTCGTTACTTCTGTCAGAGGATTCGAAGAAGAATGGGATGGAAGAGAAATTTCCAAGAAGAAATTCGGTTTCAAAATTTCCTTTTCGTTTTCATCGAGGTTATACGAGCGTAGATTATTCCATAGTATTTATTAAACTCGTTTGTATCACTTGGGTGAATAAATGGGGTGCCATTGGGATACAAAAAATATCGCGATGTCGACATGGTTAATTTAATATTTTTCACTCTTCCGGTACAGTGCGATCTTTAGATAATAAAAGTATTTAAGCAGAATTTTTTGTCCCGGGGGAAAATATTTTTGCAGCGAAAGGGTTGGAAGAAAGGGTAGGTCGTGGATTCTGCTCCCGAGTTGGTAATTTTGTCAGAATTGTTGGATCCACGTTTTAGAAAATTGAGATCAGAGATGAAACCAGTAAATTTATTTATTTTAAATATTTTTCGATTGTTTCATATAGTGATTCATTAGTGTTTGAAACATGACTCGCTCATATTTGACGATATTTGACGATAACAAATACACTTCTTTCAAACAAATGTTAAAAATTGTTAAAACCCAGAAATAATTTATATCACTATCTTTCCTATTCATTTATTTATTTATTTAAGAGCTTTCATATTAATAAATTTTTTCCAAAGACTTCCAAATCGAGAAGAATTAAAATTCAATTTCTCCATATTATTTTTCTGCAGAAGCTTTCGCGTGAAAAAATATTAAAATCGAATTTTCGCTTTATCTTCTTCAAACTTCTTTCTAATTTTCATAATATCCCGAAAATACCTAAACGAAATATTTCCATTTGTTTTGCAAGAATATTCTGCTATTTATATACATTACATTCGCATATGTTACCTGGCAGAAAAATAATTCTCAAGAGAATTTTTACATCACCGTTCGTCATACTCGATACCATTTGAAAACGGAAAAACACGGTGGTCGATGATTTCGAAAGGCATGTTACAAAAATCCGAGGAAAAAATACGAAATAACGCGAGAGCTGTTAAATTACTTTCTTCGGGTCGCGGAAACGGCACGTTTATTTTTCGAGTCTTTAATTAGCGGACGGTTTAATAATTAATGGAGCGAAGATTAAAAACCCAAGCTCGGCAATCTGCGGCCGAATTCGCGAATTAATAAGTCCGAGGGAAAACATGGCCGCGGAAATATCGACGCGAAACTGTTTCATACTCGTGCAACAGTTCGAACACTTCCAACTGCTCGTGTGTGTGCTCTGTCAATTTTTATTTTCATTTCCCATTTTTCCCCCCTTCTTTTTTCATTTTCCGAGATATATGGAAAACGCCGGAAACAAAAACGGGGGCCTACGACTTTTATTAAGGGGTTCGAGTAACGAATCCTTAATCCCCGCGTGACGAATCGGGTCCTGGTTTATTTGTAATCCAGCCTATGCAATGTATCACATAGATAGGCAAACCTATATTTTTTAAACGGTTCGGGACGGAAAAGAATTTTAGAGAATAAAATTAAATTTAAATCCACGCTTCTGCATTAATATCGTATATCATTGCACCATGACGAAGGTCCAAGGTGTAACTGCAGTGGCCTAGATAACTGGAACACCTTATACGACCTCAAATCCCCCATAATACACCTTTTATTATCATATAATATATCACATTTAGCCAAAAATACGGAGGAAATAAAAATACTTTGACATATATATAGATATATGGAAATATTATCCTATGGGAGTGAGAATGCAGGTGTAGTTTACGAAACGTGTATAAATTATTAAGTTTAATACGAATAATAAATTAAAATTGTTAATAACGAATTATTAAAATCATAAATTTATTATACGGGTGAAAAAATTAAGAAATTCCTGATTATTATAGAAGGAAAGTAATTGTTAACGAAATCGGTAACGATCGTGACTTTCCGTCGATCTTCGGTCGATCATCGGGTATATAAAGATCGCACGATGATCGAGAAGATCTTTTGCAGATCTCTCTTCGGATTGGACGGATTTTCCACTGGGACTGATTGGTGATGCCAAAGGGGTGATGAACGGCTAAGGGTCAAGGGTCGGTGGTAAGTAGTACAAATTATATATGCTTGATATGTAACATATATGTATTTTTTTATATGTGTATATGCATGTATTTCTTCCTTTTCCTAGTATCGATCGATTTTCAAATCATTATTGAACAGACCCTAGCCTTCAGAGTCTCTAATTTCTGTTTTTCCATCTTCACTATTTTTCCATTCACTTTATACCGTTTTTCGTATTTATTTCGTATTAATTTTTAATTTGTTTCTTTTCTCTTGTTTATTCCCTTTATTTCATATTCCTATTCATATTTATACCGTATTAATTTGTAATCTATTTCTTTCCCATTTTAGCTTACAATTAGATACTTCATCATTGGACGTTTCTCGATATAGTGTGATGTAAGCATCTAAGTTTTAACTCATTTAACTCTCGTGTCCCTCCGTTAATTAAATAAAACGTAATTGTTTTCGCGACCAATTTTTATACTAATTTTTATTTCATCGCGATTTCTATATTTTTAAATCCTAATTTATATGGGAACTTAGAGTCATTAAAATGTTAGTATTGCGGAAGTAGAGTATTAAAATTTGATACACAGATCGGAGTTCCCTATCATAAGACACTGACATAGCGTGTAAGGCCCCTAAGATCAGGGACTCTATGCGTATCCACCTCCACGTGAGACTTGGTAATTGCTACCGTTTCCCAAAGAATAATTTTTGGGAAACGATACCAAGCAGAGAGCTATGCTCCAAGTTTAAGGCAAACTCAAGATATACACACTATCAACTAATTTCTAAGACAAGAATGATCCCTGTAACGTTTTCATTTTTAGCCAAAAATCGCCACTACTCCATTTCAGCCAAAAATCATCCGTTCCTAGAAAAATTCACAATTTTTGAAAACTATATTGTATTATACACACTGCAACGCAAAGATTTACCAATTGGAGGTTAATTAATCCATATTGACATTCGAAACTTGAATATTTCTATTAATTTCGAATAATTTCGTTAAACAATTTTTACCACTCACTCGGATGGTAGATCGCTGAAAGGAAATAAATACGTCAAGGGGTTGAAATCTTATAACCGCTTTTCCGGCGGCTTGTATATTAGAGAACTTGCACGTAAGTCTAATCAAGGTTCAACGACGGTACTAGGGGAAATGGACTATTTCTGAATTTCGTAAAGGACCGACACGCTTCTTGAAACTCGATGGAGACACTCCTCCGCGTTTCCGCCCGAGCGAACTTCGCACTTTGCGTTTTACAGAGGGTGCTTGGGCTAATTAGCGGTTAGACGCGATCTTCGTCCCGAGCCTTCCTTCTCGATATAGCGACGGAATTGTGAGGACCGAACGGCAGAATTTCCGCGAAGAATCCTGTCTGAATCGTAGATCCTGTTACGTTCTGGCGGTACTGAACGATTTAATTATTCGCATCAGTATCTCGACAAATACTTCGGTATCTTTGAAACCCAAACGACCACGCACACGCTCTCGACTGGTTATAATCGACGAATTTTTCGCAATTTATGTTTACTTCAAATATACAGGGAATTCAAATTCTTACTTTATTTTTATTACAATCACGACAAAATATTCGTCGAAAGTCGCTCGATTCGGTGGAGGCAATATAAGCTTCTTCCTTGAATAATTATTTTCATTGTTATTTCCATTTTCCTTTCTCAAATTATTGGACCTAACTTCCCTAACTGTTCTCTGACACTTCTGTAACGAGATTCTTGCCGAGAAATTTATGGAGAACGATACGGAAGATTAATCAAATTAAAATACGAAATTTTAGTGTTAAGTGTTTACTGCAATATTTTCTGACTGCAATGGTACATGCGATTTATTATTTAAGTTTCGCAATTTGTAGCACAGAAATTGATAAATATTCGAAGCTAAAATTTTACAATCCGGATCCCCAATTCCTTCGAATTTCTCGTCTGACAGAAATATTCACGAAGATATTCGTTCTTCTTATTAAATAAAACTGTACTTGTCCTCCCAGTACCGAATATTATAAATCTAAAAGGAAATTCCGAAAGGAATTGAAAGAGAAAATAATCCCCTCAAACGATGTGGTGAAAAACAGAATTTAAAACACGGAAACAAACTGGAATTTTCTTAAAAAATGAAACAAAATTCTTCCCAACAATATCACGCAATTCCATGCAATTCCGAGCAATTCCACACGGGTCCGTGGAATCACGCGCAATTCCACGCAATTCCGCGCAATTCCACGTGATTCCACGCAATTCCACGCAACTCCGCAAGATTCCACGTGATTCCACGCAATTCCACGCCACAAAAGAATCATCAACCGAGACAGCGAGACTTTTCAGAAACGATCTGAAATCTCTCCAACGCGATAGACACCTAAATCGATCGATAAAACGATCGATCCTCGGACTATTATACGTGTCCAGCGTGAGAGACGGTAAATTTAAGAATATCCAAAAAATTGCTCACGCCTGGTCCCTGGCAGCGGGCATATTTGCCGGCGAATGAAGGTGAAATGCGCTCTCGCCGGGAATTATGCAACGGCGAATGAACGCGCGATGATCGCGCGGGGGCAGCGTAATTTTTTTCTCCACCCCCGGCCGGGAAACCGGGGATAACACCTAATGGAGAACATTAATAATTGCGGCGAGTTTCGAAAGCGGATTTGCTTCGCCGCGATAATACGACGCGGTCGCGGGATGCACGATCGAACGCGCGCGTACTCTCGAAACTCGACGCGTCTGTCCTGCGGAAAGCCGGCGGATACATGCGGAAATAATTCCTGATAAACGAGCCGAGACCTAGCCATTTTCAATCATTTGTCCGAGTAACGGAAATTTCTTTGCGATCTGGCATCCCGAAACTCGATGGGGGTGGAAGATCGTGAAAGTGGCGCGATTTTCGAAGGAATTTTCTGGATTAGAAGTGCAAATGAATCGAATTAGGTTAGGTTAGGTTAGGTTCTAGCGTAAGGCAAGCTTATCTAACTTATGTACCTCTGATAGAACTTACGATTTTCCAATAAATAATTTCCCATGTGATTCCCTCATCTAAAATTATCTGGTTTTCTGACAAGAGACATGTCTCCTCCTGACTCCCCTAACTTCCCACGTCATTTTAAAATATTTTCATACATAAAAGGACTTCCATTTTACAGCAACAGATAGTCTTCTAGCCAATCAACAGTGTTACACCATAATTAGAAGATAGTCTTCAAGCCAATTAACAGTGTTACACCATAATTATTACATACCTTGGTCTAAATCGTGTCATAGGTGATCGATTAAAGTATTGTAATAGGTTATTAAGCATCGAGTTCAACACTGCGTCGATTAGACTCCATTGCAATTCTGAAATTTTACGTGTCAACGGTCATCGTGACACTAGCCTAAGGGGAAACCCATGCGAATGTTTCCAGATGTCCAGAACAGAGGCTCGTAGAGTGTAAGCCTGTATCACATCGATGATTCCAACAGAGGCTGAGCGGTTTTCGAAGGGCTTTTCTGGTTTACAGGTTAAAAACATCGATTCCTTTTTTCCTTTTAATTTCCATTCCCTTAATGATCGAATGTAGAAAATATGTGTGCGAAATCCATTCGACGAAATTGTTAAAATTGGCATAGAAAATATGTCCCTATTGCTTTGGTAGCTGATATCCATGGTGCATCGATATTGAAGATTTATGGGGTTGCACAGACTGAGGATTGATTGATTATAATTTGACTATTCACCTGAGGCACAAAATATATGAAATATTATGAAAGGGCATGACGAATCGATCATCTAATGATCAATATTTGCATCAAAATCTTGGAACTCGTTTTTCTCGAAATGGCAGTTCTTAAACTTATTGACACGATAACTCGATTTCTAGTCAGCCGATTGACTTCAAATTTGGAGAGCATCTTCAGGAGACGTTCCTTCAATATCAGAATTAGAAGAACTGAAATCTAACATGATCTACTATATATATTTTTACAGATATAAATGACAGATATAAATGAAAGAAAGTACATCTTTCAATTTTGAAGCTCCGCCATTTTTTCAAATTCGAAGATTTTTTTATATTTTCTAGTTCCGACCATAACTGTATCCTCACTAAATACAATACTTTATAGTTTATTTATTTTGAATAAACAGAAGAGCCGTAATAATTTTAACATGACAGGCATGTCTTTTAAATCACCTAGTACATATATGTTAATAACTTTCTTAACTATGATTATTTTTTGTCGAAAAAAATTTAGAATACTCTCGAAATATGTATCAATGGATGACGAAAATACTGCATTAATAATTCCCACGATTTCTTTCAGAGAAAATTACCGAGGAAGTGCTTCTTTTCTTACCGGAGCCCCCTTAAACGCTTTCCAGAGTGAACGAGCTTGGCTGTGACAGCAGTTACACACGCGTGAAGTACTATACGGGGAATCGTGGAGTTTACGATACGAATAAAATGTTTGCCGAGCTTCAGAACCCAGATTTTTTCGGTCCACAGTGTTATCGTGTTTGGCGTCGAGTTTGAAAGAAAACTGTAATTTTGTTGTCACCGAAATAAGTTTGAAAAACGAAATAATTGCTTATTTTATGAAAAATATGTACATGTTGGAAAAAAGAGACTGATTATGGAAAATTGTAAGAGCGACAAAAATTTGTTAACGATTGTTACCAATTTCTATCAAAGATACACTGATATTCAGTTACTGGCAAAAATTGCAAAACCGAATTGTCATTTGCGAATTTTTATAAATTCCTTTCTCCAAAAAAAATTTCAATCGCAACATAGAATGCCGTCACTGATAATTAAAAACACAGTGGATAAGGAAATAGCATCGAATTTATACACCAAGGAAAAATTCCATACAGAAAACAAAGTGATAAATTAACCCTTTGCACTCGAGAAACGCCATTTAATCAGATTCAAAAGATGGATATTAATTAATATATAAAATTTACAATTACCCAACGATGCGTGGAATATCGAAGCAAAATAATTCTACGTCTTAATTTGCATACGATTTCTTATTTATCGTTTTAAAAATATCGTCGATTTTATGCCAGGAATTCTTCGAATTACTATTTTCCCATAACGAAACAATCGCCGAGTATAAAGGGTTAAAAGAAAAATATAAAACACATTACAGAGTTAAATTAACCCTTTGCACTCGACGATCTTTTCGCCACGGAAAAGTAAAAATTCGAAGATTTTCTGCTACCAAGATGATATTTTTTGGAACAGTAAATAAAAATTCGTACAATAATTAACACGTGGAATTATTTAATTTCAATACCTCGCACGCTATTACGTTATTTTGAATTTAATATATCAATTAATATCGATCTTCGAAATTTTATTGGGTGATGACTGAAGATCACCTCTCGAGTGCAAAGGGTTTCGATAAATTTCGATGGAAAAATAAAATACCTGCTCGGTGTATCGCTATACGTGCATTACCGTTTTCAACGTAAGTCGTTCCGCGGGTGTCTTCGAATATAAGTGAACGCGAGAAGAAATCGAATGGCTTTTAATGTGTGTCAATTAAAAATACATTTCAACCGCCGACTTTCTCTTGTTTCAAGAAATAAAACCGAGTACTTGACAGTCTTCCTCGACTTCTTTAACAAGTCGACAACAAGTGTTCCATCTTACGGGTAAGTTTTTCAAGTATAGTAAAAGTTTCCTCCACCACAGAGTTCATGATCGTTCAAAGAATGTAAGAGCTGGGGATCATGACGGGAAAGAAAGAAAAAGGGTAAGAAAAGAGGAAGAAAAAATGGTAGTAAAAGGGGAAGAAAATTCTAAGAGGAATAACAAACGATTCTAACACTCCCAATAATAATAATAATAATGTTCTATAATAATAAAAACTCCGAATAAAATTAATAATAAAAATACTAATAATAAAAACGAAATTTCGCTGGAAGAATTAAATGTAAAGATTTAAATAATAAAAAAGAAAAATTATTTCGAAAAATGAAACAAATTCGAAGGAGAAAATGAAGGAAATTAAATTAGGAAACGGCAGAATGAAAATTACAATAATACCGTTCGATCAGACTAATAAATCGATTTTATAATAATTTATAATAAATGTCGTCCTTTACGAATATGATCTGCATTTTCAACGAATTCCAATGCGATTCGAGCGCTGATAAACGATATTGTACGCCGTTGGCGTAAAATTTCCACTTAAAATTTCCACTCGAAGCAATTATTACGATACTTCAGCCCCCTCGAGCTTTCGAATGTAAAAGCTGGAATTTTTCCCTTGTGGAGGGCTCGATTTATATTTTTTTAACGAGCAAAAGCAGCTACGAGTGGCAACTGATCGTTGAAAATAACGATCATCGATGCGTTCCACCCTCCAACGGCACGTTGGGGTTGCGAGGCCCTCAAGAGCTAAATGTTTCGTCCCTTTTCTTACTGCTTCGATGCGATGCACGAAAATTAATCGCAATCGATCGGATTGCTTTCGAAACCACGCTTCCGAATTTTTTCAACAGACGCAACAGAAAAAAAAATGAGATATATCCTACGATATAATAATAATTTTGACAGTATTATAAGAAGGAGAAATATTATTAATTAATTTATTTTTATAACTTATTTTTTATTTATTTTTATAGCAGAATTTATTTTCATAGCAATATTATCATAAATAATTTTGAAGAAGAAGTATTATAAGAAGTATCATAATAATAATTTTGACAGTATTATAAGAAGGAGAAATATTATTAATTAATTTATTTTTATAACTTATTTTTTATTTATTTTTATAGCAGAATTTATTTTCATAGCAATATTATCATAAATAATTTTGAAGAAGAAGTATTATAAGAAGTATTCTAATAATAATTTTGACAGTATTATAAGAAGGAGAAATATTATTAATTAATTAAATTATAATTAGAGAAATACATGGTTTTTGAGAGCACAGATTTTAAAATAATTTGATTAACACAGACTCCAACAAAACATCGGGGAAAATTGTTAAAATAATTTTCGGGAAAATCGAAGAAGGCAAAAGTAGTTACCGAATATCGCATAATAAATCCACGACAAATAAATCCACTGCCGACGAACCAACTGTCGATGAGACGATATTTTATCTATAATAAATCGAGCTAACAAAAATCGAATATAGTGTGTTTTTATATTTTTCACGAGACCTTGAACGAAGTTAAAAAGAAACGAAAAGAGAATTTCCAAACCCGTACTTAATCGCTGTATTGAAATAAATTAAAATAAAATGGACGAAAAATTTTTCTGTAGCCCTAAAACGATGACGAAGGATGAACGAGTATTCTCTCTCAAAAAAAAAAGGAAAAAAAGAGAAAAATTAAAAATGACACGATTTTTATTTTATTTTAGAGAAAACCTAGGATAGTCGTAAACGATAGATCCGGTGTAGTAAAAACGGGTGAAACGGTACGAAGGAAATATTGGAAACGAAGAGAAGAAGAATAGCGATCTTCTTTCGGGACATTTGAGCGTGTTCGTGGAAGCAGTTGGAAGAAGAAGCCGCGAAAGTAGCGAGAGAAAGGGTTGAAAAGTTTCCCAAAGCTGGACGAATTTTACAAGCGAATTCGTTAATCCGGTCCAGAACTTTAACCGAGCACAATTCATCGACTGAAATACTTGCTCGACTGTAGAAATCGAGAAATTTTTATCGGTAATGTAAAAGTCAGAGGGTTCGGCAGAGATAATCGTAGGATTAATTAAATTCAGAGGACCAAAAGACGTTTCGAACTATAATAAATGTGTAATAACAATAATTATGTCAGTAAGTATTACAATAATATATTACAATTATTTTAATTGTAATAAATATGTGACTATGTAGGGTATGATTAATTGCTAATTGGTAGAAAAGTAATTAATAAACAAGTTGGACAAATAATTAAATAAAAATTATTATTTGCCAAAAAAGATTTTTCAAATTATTATTATTTATTTTTAAATTACAATTTCCTTTCCTTTCCATTTTTTAAACGAGGTGTAAATTAAGCATTAATATTTAAAATTTTTAACAGATTGTAATTCCAATTAAAAATATACAATTACAAGAATCGATAGTTTACTAAAAATAAAGAAAAAGTTAATTAGGAATTTTCAATTTTGAAATTTCGAAAATTCGTGGAACTGACGTTACAATAAGAAATTACCCATCAGAAAATTTCAAAGCGACGCAAAATTTATATAAATTTGTATTTAACGTAACTCTTTAACTATCTTTTAAATTATCTCTTAAAAATTCGATTTTTATTTAAATTTAAATTCGCTCATAAAGATTGATATTTAAATAAATTCGCGTTTATCGACCTCTGATTGAAAAATGAATAAGATGTATAAGATAAATGTTATTAAATAACTTTCTAATTATATTAATTACAAAGTATCTGTTAAAAATTCGATTTTTATTCAAATTTAAATTCGCTCATAAAGATTGATATTTAAACAAATTCGGGTTCAGCGACCTCTGATTGAAAAATGAATGAGATGCATAAGATAAACGTTATTAAGTACCTTTCTAATTATATTAATTACAAAGTATCTGTTAAAAATTCGATTTTTATTCAAATTTAAATTCGCTCATAAAGATTGATATTTAAATAAATTCGCACTCATCGACCTCTGATTGAAAAATGAATAAGTTGCATAAGATAAACGTTATTAAATAACTTTCTAATTATATTAATTACAAAGTATCTGTTAAAAATTCGATTTCCCGAAAACTTTCGCTATTTTCACGGGAATAAATACCCGGTAGCCGTCATTTTGTGTCTCGTACATTATACACCGATTTACCGCCGTGCTTGGAAGATGTGCCTCTTAATCAGCGATAGTGCATGTGGTTTATGCACGACGCTGCTCCACCACTTTCTTCACGCTTTCCGGGCTACGTTTGAATAACCGTTCCCGTGAAAATTACATGGAATGAAACGGTACGGTTCATTGGTCTTAGCCATCGCAAAAACCCACTTTAGTTCTTTTAACTTTCGCTAGTAGACGTAGACAGATAGTATACGCGATGTTCGTATACTGGGAATTTTTTGAGAATTTTTTTTAAACCTTTTGCAAAATAAATTGATTCGAATAAATTGATCTTTTGAACGTTCAAAGATATAGTACTTGGGAGATTATTGAAAATTTAGGGTATAATGAAAAATCTCTAATGGAAAAAATATATACAGAGTGCCCCAGCAAGAGTAGTACTACCGGAAAGAAGGTGATTCTAAATGCAGAAATAAATGGAAAAATAAAGAATAAAATTTTTACATTCGAAACTTCGTTTTCGAGAAAATCGATTTTGTATTAGTATTATAAAATTTTATATTACAAAATTAAAAATATCGTAAACTTTTTTATTTATTTAAGTTTGTCCCTAAATTCTTGGAAATAATTTGTCATATATTTATTATTAATTACTAAAAAAAAGAAAAGAATTTTTGTTTAAATTATTCACTCGTGACTTAATCTCAATCAAGTAGAGTAGCATTTGTTACACAGTAACACATTTTTCTCCAGCATGATTCAATTTTATATATTTTAAATATTTTTTTCACATTAATTTTATTTTTATTTTGTTCTATTTTTAGTATTATAAAATTAAAAATATTGCAAATCTCTATTTATTTAAGTTTGTCCCTAAATTCTTGGAAATAATTTGTCATATATTTATTATTAATTACTAAAAAAAAGAAAAGAATTTTTGTTTAAATTATTCACTCGTGATTTAATTTCAATCAAGTAGAGTAGTATTTGTCACACAGTAACGCATTCTTCTATCGTGGTTCAATTTTATATATTTTAAATATTTTCTTTACATTAATTTTATTTTATTTCTATGGACGACAAGATATTCGAAGAAAAATCGTCGAATTTAATAATTAACAAAATTATAAAGTCATATTTCGCAATAACGTAGATCAACAAAGAGAAAACGCGACAGCTCGTGCAGTTTTCCATAACAAGTGGCATGATTTTCGAGCATAATCAAAGTCAGAGTTCATAAAGCCTGGATGACAGAGCGATACTGTTCTCAACGAACTTCTGAACTCATTGACATGTTTGAATAACGACAGACAAATGGCGAATGTCTCTTTGACGAAACTCGCGATGAAATTCTGAAATATTTATGCCAACTTATACACCGTGTCTTTATATTCGAAGTAACTCGAACCGAGTATACAATCCTATCAGTGCAACGAAATCCGCGTGCGAAATTTTTCGACGAAAACTCGTTATCAAGGGTACGGGAGTTCCTCCATTGACAAATTGCAGAAACTTCCATTTTGTCGCGAAATGAACAGAATAATGCGACAAAAACGGAGTAATTAGCCACTGGATTCGAGTTCGATTACTTTTCATAACGTAAATATTTTAGACCGATAAATCGGTATGCAATATAAATTTTTCTGCAAATTGCGAATTAAATGGGAAACACGATTATTATAGAAAAGGTGATGATAAAAGTGGCCTAAATAGCATGATTTTCTTTCGAAATATTCAACGTATTACTGATAAAAACGTTTTAAATAAATTATAAATAAAAAAATTAATCGCGAAAAACCTATGAACTATACTATTCTGACATTTTGTCAAAAATGGTTGCAATTTATTTCGATATGCAAGAATGCAACGCAAAATTGCTGACAAAATAATTTCTTTCAGATTTTTTACTATTCGCAATATAGAACATGCAAATTATTCAAGTGTAAATGCTTACCATATATACACAGCAAAATCACGTTTATAGATTATGGCACACTGCTAGTGAGTACATACCTGGAACAAAGGAAAAGGAAAATACATTAGTATGAAATAAAAAATAAAAAGAAGAGGGTCCAAATATTAGCGTAATATTGTGATCAATTTTCAAAAATTATTTCACAAGACCCGATTAAAAATGAAAAATTTCTGTGACAAATTTATCGTATGGCTGAAATAAAATATTTTTCGAAAACCCTTTCTTATAAAATACGATATTATTGTGGTAATGGTTACATAGATTTTTAAATACAGGGTGCCCCCAAAAAATGTATACACACTTTGCGTGATTATAAAAACAGTTTTTCTTTTTTTCTTACGTTTATTATTATTACGTTTATGCAAAAGACTTATTTCTTTATTACGTTTCTCAAAGTCTAGTCTAAAATCAGCCATTATTTCAAACGTAGCTAGAGAAGAAAAAATAAATTAGAAAGAATAAGGTATTAAAGTGTGTATACGTTTCTTTGGGATACCCTGTATATACATGTGCTGATATATGCTCACTTGATGTGAGCATGTGATCGTGATGAATTAATTATATTTAAACTTAATATTCGTGTTTGATAATTTTTGTAATTAAATAAAGAATTGTTCATATTGTTATTAATATTTCATCCACCACTAATAATTATAATATCCACAATCATTTTAAAATCAACCAGTAACGACCATATATTATTAATTTTACTGTATCTAAATACAATGAAATATTTTCCTCGTAAATTAATACGAAATACTAAAAGTGTAAATATTACAACACAAAAGGCAAAGAAGTGTAAAGATTTCGAGCTTACCAGGGCTTTCAGGCATTTTCTATTCTTCGAGAATTTCCCTGTGGTCCTTCAAAGACCTTCCGGGGACTAGAAGAATTCTTTTCGCGCTCCTCGAAGAATTTTTCCCCGCTTTAAAGACCTTTCGAGTCAAAGAATCTAAGACCCCCTCAGAACTGCGAGTGCAGCTGCACGTCTCGACTCGAGTAATTTATCTTTGCAATTCATCGTCGCAATTTATCACCGAATATAACGAACTCGCGAATTACACGAGGCGCGTAATCGCGAGCCGATTTTCTCGGGGACGAAGCTGTTTCCGGCGAGGTCGAACCACAGTGGACTAAGGAGACGTTCGGAACGCTTAGAACGCAAAATATTTTCACGCCGTCTAAACGGGTTCGCGGGAATTCCCCGTAAACACGGGGACGCGGCATTGAACCGAGGAGAGCTCGCTCGGCTGGAAGCGCGCGAAAAGGAAGCGAGACGAGTGGCTCTGTCGCGCGCGCAATTACCCCTCGCAATTACGCAAACTTGCCCTAAAAAGGCGCGCGGCCGGAATACAATATGAAAATGGTCGAAGCCTTGCCGCCAGACGAGTTTCGAAATCTTCGTTTATGCTGATGAGTGCTTTGACTCTATACTGTGGCTGATAAAATGGCAGCTGATACGTAAGTACTATGATTTTTGGTGCTTTTTTTATGACTATGTATAAAGTATTTTCATGAGAGAGAAAAGAAAAGAAAATTATAAGATCATGAATCAAAATTGATCTTGCAGTGGAAGGATTAGTATCGTGTAGGAAATTAGAATTAAGATCTTTGAAATATTTAATACTCCAATTCAGGTATTTATTTCACTGTACTTATATTTAAATTACACTTCGAAGCGTTTTTTTTTTTCTTTTTTTCTTAAAGAAAAAAGAAAAGGAAATTATATAATCATGAATCAAAATTGATCTTATAAGGGAAGGGTTAATATCGAATAGGAAATTAGGATTAAGATCCTTGGAATATTTAATAGTTTACTTGAAATATTTATTTCAAATCTCGAGAAAACAGTATAAACGATCGCATAATGAAGAACCGATTGCAAAAATATATTTCACCTGCATCGTGTGTCGTTACGCAATTGCGCGGGATTTAAATGTGAATATTTCGCCATTCCCTCTTCGCTTTTTAAATTGAAACGCACGGCTCGAAAATAACAGCCTTAGGTGCATCGATATTTAATATAGAAAAAAAAAAAAAAAGAAAAAAATAAGGGAAAAATAAAAATTGTCACACGTAATTTATTTCGTTGCTCGTGTAAACGACTATACTAAACTATACTAAAGAAATCTAGTTCAATAAAGCCGTGTAGTAAAAATGATGTAAACTTTCATCGACATCCGATAGAAAATACATAAAATACATGATCCAGCGAAAGGAAATTAGTTTTTCAGAACCGTGTAGTCAATAAAATATAATGTTTCGTTAATATTCCTCGGGATAAATTTCAAATTCGCTGCAAGAGTGAAAAATTGGGTTTTTTAAAATTTCGTGTTAGATGTAACGTGAAGCTATGGTAGCATTTATTAAGTTATACCATGCAGGCTTATTTGTCCGGGCCGATAGTAAAATAAGAAACTTTATAATTAGCCATGAAGAAGTTTAAGGGAAATTTAGATGTTCGATGGGAAAAGAGCATGAATAATGCAGTGACAACAAAGGCCGTCGACCCTTCTAAGGGACGACTTTAATTAAACGCCTGAAACTCCACTTCCATGAACCTTAAAAGGATAGACCTTACGGTCTGAATTGTTCTAACATCGAAATCGTGAAATCAAATTAAAACTATGTAACTGATGACAGAGGAAAAAAGTACTAGACCTTAAATTTTAATAATATTCTATCATAAAGAGTAGAAAATTTGGTATTCCTCTCAGTTTGCAGGACTTAAAGAAGAAAAATAAAGGGAAAGGAAAATAATTTAATTTAAAATTCATACAATATTATTCAAAATGATACGATCCTTTTAATTTTTATAATTTTTAAGATCTCTGTTCGAAGTTCTCTATGCAACCAGAAATTATTTAATTAAGAAATTATTCAATTAATTTATTTAATTAAGGAATTATTGAATAAAAATTATTATCAAATTTTATTTCACAGGAAGTATAAAAAAATTTTAATTTAGAAACAGGGAGAGGACTTGAAGTGTCCTTGGCGCCTACACCTTTCAAAAGGAAATCCTATATTAACTAGAACCTTCACATTTGCGAAAGATATCGATGAATCAGGCGCTCCATATCCAGTAAATCGAAATGCCTTTGTCCATTGATATATGCACAGTGCGGACTATCAAAATCTATAGCAATTCCTGTTCTACGAATTTTTATAATAATAATTTCCATAACAGTAATTTCTACAGTAATAATTTCCACGTCGATAACTTCTATATTAATAATTTCTGTAGTAGTAAATTGCACGGTAATAATTTATCTAGTAATAATTTCTATCGAATTAATCTCTATACTAATAATCTCTGTACTAATAATTTCCATAGTAATAATTTATCCGGAAATTATTTCTGCAGTAATAACTCCTACGGTAATAATTTTTATAGACACCACTTTTATCGAAATAATTTTTACACCGCTGATTTTTATAATAATAATAATTTCTACCAGTAAATTCTGCTAGTAAGTTCTCGAATTTTTCTCGGCACAGAAATTACCAGCTTTTTCCACGGTTCACTTTTTATTGTATATAGATATGTAAAGACGAATGGTTGGATTGTTTAACGCTGTTGATTATGGATCAGCTGGAACAGAAAAGGCGATGGTTTCATTGCCGTCACGGTTTATAGATCCATTTTTATTGGAACCTCGTGATCGTTTCACGCAACGATACTTTTGTAAGGCTTGCATCGGTTATACCGATTTATTGAGAGCAGGAAGTCGAATT